>NC_091318.1:2516381-2523881 GCF_038502225.1 Cherax quadricarinatus
GAAAACCTCATGCATCAACATGTTAGAGACACTACCAGAGAAAGAGGAGAGGATGAACCAGCAAGACTGGACCTTGTATTCACCTTGAGTAGTTCTGACATCGAGGATATCATGTATGAAAGGCCCCTGGGAGCTAGTGATCATGTGGTTCTGTGCTTCGACTACATGGTTGAGCTCCAAGTGGAGAGAGCAGCAGGAATAGGGTGGGAAAAACCAAACTACAAAAGGGGGATCTACTCAGGCTTGAGGAACTTCTTTCAAGACATTCAGTGAGAGAGGGAACTGACAGGAAAACCAGTACAAGAAATGATGGACTATGTGGCAACAAAATGCAAGGAGGCAGAGGAGAGGTTTGTTCCCAAGGGAAACAGAAATAATGGGAAGAACAGACCGAGTCCTTGGTTCACCCAAAGGTGAAGGGAGGCAAAAACTAGGTGTACTAGAGAATGGAAAAGGTACAGAAGACAGAGAACTCAGGAAAATAAAGAGATTAGCCGAAGAACCAGAAACGAATATGCACAGATAAGAAGGGAGGCTCAGCAGCAATACAAAAAATGACATAGCATCGAAAGTCAAGACTGACCCGAAGCTGTTGTACAGCCACATCAGGAGGAAAGCAACAGTCAAGGACCACGTAATCAGACTGAGGAAGGGTGATGGGGAATTCACAAGAAACGACCGGGAGGTATGTCAAGAGCTCAACACAAGATTTAAAGAAGTATTTACAGTGGAAACCAGTAGGACTCCAGGAAATCAGAGCAGGGGGGTGCAACAGCAAGTGCTGGATGAGGTACATATAACCAAGGAGGAGGTGAAGAAGCTGCTATGCGAACTTGACACCTCAAAGGCGGTGGGACCAGACAACATCTCTCCGTGGGTCCTTAAAGAGGGAGCAGAGACATTGTGTGTACCATTAACAAAGATCTTCAACACATCATTTGAAACTGGGCAACTCCCCGAGGTATGGAAGATGGCAAATGTAGTCCCAATTTTTAAAAAGGGAGACAGACATGAGGCACTAAACTACAGACCTGTATCACTAACGTGTATAGTATGCAAGGTCATGGAGAAGATCATCAGGAGGAGAGTGGTGGAGCACCTGGAAAGAAACAAGTGTATAATTGACAACCAGCATGGTTTCAGGGAGGGAAAATCCTGTGTCACAAACCTATTAGAGTTTTATGACAAGGTAACAGAAGTAAGACAAGAGAGAGAGGGGTGGATCGACTGCATTTTTTTGAACTGCAAGAAGGCCTTCGACACAGTTCCTCACAAGAGGTTACTGCAAAAGCTAGAGGATCAGGCACACATAACAGGAAAGGCACTGCAATGGATAAGAGAATACCTTACAGGGAGGCAACAACGAGTCATGGTACGTGACGAGGTGTCAAAATGGGCGCCTGTGACAAGCGGGGTTCCACAGGGGTCAGTCCTAGGACCTGTGCTGTTCTTGATATATGTGAATGACATAACGGAAGGGATAGACTCAGAAGTGTCCTTGTTTGCGGACGATATGAAGTTAATGAGAAGAATCAAATCGGATGAGGATCAGGCAGGACTACAAAGAGAACTGGACAGGCTACAAGCCTGGTCCAGCAACTGGCTCCTTGAGTTTAACCCTGCCAAATGCAAAGTCATGAAGATTGGGGAAGGGCAAAGAAGACCGCAGACACAATATAGTTTAGATGGCCAAAGTCTGCAAACCTCACTCAAGGAAAAAGATCTGGGGGTGAGCATAACACCGAGCATATCTCCTGAGGCGCACATCAATCAGATAACTGCTGCAGCATACGGGAGCCTGGCAAACCTACGGAAAGCGTTCCAATACGTCAGTAAGCAGTCGTTCAAGACTCTGTATACCATTTACGTCAGGCCCATACTGGAGTATGCAGCACCAGTTTGGAATCCACACCTAGTCAAGCACGTCAAGAAATTAGAGAAAGTGCAAAGGTTTGCAACAAGACTAGTCCCAGAGCTACGGGGATTGTCCTACGAAGAAAGGTTGAGGGAAATCGGCCTGATGACACTGGAGGCCAGGAGGGTCATGGGAGACATAATAACGACATATAAAATACTGCGCGGAATAGACGAGGTGGACAAAGACGGGATGTTCCAGAGATGGGACACAGACACAAGAGGTCACAATTGGAAGTTGTGAGGGAAAAGTTCAATAGATAGGAGTAGCGATACAGTAACAATAGTTTCATTGCCGGCTACTTGTTAATATAGGGTAAGTCAAGCTCCCGCTATTCCCGCCTTTTTTCCCCCCTCCCCGAAAGTGATAGTTTCATTGCCGGCTACTTGTTAAGGTAGGGTAAGTTAAGCTACTTGTTAAGGTAGGGTAAGTTAAGCTCCCGCTATTCCCGCCTTTCTCCCCCAACCCGAAAGTGATAGTTTGACTGCCGGCTGCTTGTTAAGGTAGGGTCAGTCTAGCTCCCGCTATCCCTTCCCCTCCTTCGTCCCCCCCCCTGAAAGGTGACGTGTTGGGCTCCGGTCCAAACAGTAATCACTAGACTCACAGCTCCCAGCACTACTCTTGGATGACAGAGAGGGTCAAATGTCAATCAATGAATAGAACTGAAGGAGACGGACTAACTTCCTGAGACGTCCCATGATATAGATACTTGTGTGTGAACCTGTATGAAGTTGCAGGAGGTAACCCCTCATCATTGCAGCGGTAAAGAACCTGCTTTCCTGTCATCGGGAGAGATTATTCACTGGTATACTGTGAAGAACTAGCCAGTGGATTGTCACCAACACCTGCGACCCCCCTCCCATCAGCAACGGCTACGATTTCAACAACACTTCAACAACATGCAGTGTCACCAACACCAGTCACCCAAGTTTTATAAATATTAGCGTTGAATTCAGATATCATTTATATTTTTCATTTTTCATTTTCTTTAATGTAGGATCAATATTTCATGTTTACGTGTTTTATATTTTATATTCTAATTAATAAAGTGTTTATGTTTGTCAGTTTTTATTATTTTTCTATGCATTAATTTTCCTGAGGAGGAGCCAGCCTGAGTAATACTGACTGAAGTTGCTACAGGGCTGAGTAAGCCTTCACAAGTGGCGACCTTGCCAGGATCAACTCTACTGAATCAAGATTCAACTCCATCTCGAATCTACCATTGGAACTTCAACGCCACATACCACAGACGGTTACCACCAGCCATGAGTAATCATTCTCTATGGTAGGACTACAGTACAGGTATTTAAAAGATTTGGTGATTGTTATAGTCTCAATTTGTTGTAAGTCAAGTCAGGCAGGATATAATATTTAATTCTGCCACCTAATTTTGTGTGAGCTTGAAACACTTTGGAGGATTAGACTCTAGGGACCCGAGATTTTCCAGTGACAATTTGTTTCATTGAGCTCTTTATTATATCAAGGGAACTGTCGTAGGACACTCTTGATTTGTTGGTGAGAAGATTGGATGGTCAAGTGACCCCATTCTAATTACTGTTTGCTCGGAGCCGGCATAGAACCCTTCGTTTTAATTAATACATAGTGTTAATTGAAGCAGGGATCGAGCCCTCTAGTTTATTTACAGTTTGAGCGGAGCAGGAATTGAACCCTCCGTTTTCTTTAATACCCATTTCATTTCCCCTGATAGTTTAAGTTATTCTTGCAAATATGGAGGAATACCAGTTTTGGATGAATGCTGGAAATAAGTTAGGAATAACAGGGAAAACTTTAGAATCTTTCATTAGTGCTAAGATCCAGGAAAGACTTGAAAGAGAGAGAATAGAAAGAGAAAGAGAGGATAAAAGGGAAAGAGATCGAATTGAAAGAGAAAACCAAGATAGACAGTTAGAAAGAGAGAGAGAAGACAAAAAGGAGAGTGATAGACTTGATCGTGAGGAAAGAGCTAAAGTACGTGAAGAACAAGTTAAATTAAGGGAACTTGAGGAAAGAGCAAAGGATAGAGAAGTTGAGGAAAGAGCTAGAGAACATGAGTTGAGAGAGAGAGAAAAGGATCGCGAGCTCGAACAAGTTCGCCTTGAATTAGAGAATAAAAAGTTAACTTTCTCACAACAGCAATTAGATGAAGGAGTAATGGAACAACGTGCAGCTAGTGCACATATTCCAGCACCTAATTTACCTCCCTTCACAGAGGGGGAAGACATAACTTCATACATTATCAGGTTTGAAAATACCGCTACCCTCTGTGAATGGCCTGCTGACACCTGGGCTACCAGGTTAGGAATGTTATTTTCCGGTACCGCTTTGAATATCTATGCAACTTTGTCGCAGGATATCATATGTAATTATAACCAACTGAAGAAGGCGATCCTTAAAGCATATCAAAAAACCACAAATTCCTACAGGAAAGATTTCAGGTATGCCACCTTACAGCCTGGCCAGAACTTTCAGCAGCTACAGGTAACACTCTTTCGTTTGTTCGACTTTTGGATAGAGAGTTCAGGAATTGATCGCAGTTATGAATCTCTTAGAGACTTCATGGTTGCTGACCAGTTCCTGACAGCTCTTCCCCATCAGATACGAACATTCATCAGAGAACGCAACCTGATTAAAGCTGAGGAAGTTGCTGAGGCTGTATGCTGAGGCTCACAATTCCTATAAAGACCTGAAGGGATCGAACCCTAAGGGCAAGGGCTCATCAGACCTTAAGAAATCAAAGCCTCTAGTGGAAAGTAAAATGACTTCTTTTATTCCTGTTTGTCATTTGTGTGGTGTTAAGGGACATAAAAGTCCAGATTGTCCTTCTAAGAAGGTCCAAAAAGTTGGAAGATGTTTTAAAGACTGTAATGACCAAGCACCCTTCTGTTCAGGAACAGTTAATGGACTTAATGTATCTACCATTTTACGAGACACTGGATACACATGTATAGTCATTTCTGATAAGCTGTTCCCTAACCTTAAAGAAACTCATTCCTCTACTATACTCTCAGACTACTTGGGCCGTACGGACACTTTTCCTACCATCCGTTGTTACATTAGGTCTAAATGGTTCACAGGTTGGTCTGAAGCCGTACTAGCTCCCATCACTTCTTGCTCCGTACTAATAGGTAATGTAAAAGGTGCCATTCTTCCTTCTGAGGTTGACCTTTCATCACCAAAGATGGACATAAGTGTTTCAGATCCTCTTCCTGTAGAGTCAGAGAAGCCCCTCGAAAGTTCAGATGAGACAATGTCTCGCGAGATTCATGTGGGATTAAAAACCAGTGATGCTACTCTCGAAAGCGAGGAAGTAGGATCACAGGTGCGCTTGCTAGATGAAAGTGAAGATATCACCTCCGATACCATAAATGTCTTGACTAGGGCTAAGACCAAAGCCCAAGGCTTCTCCTACTGTCCATCCTTTGATTTTCCCTGACTTTAAGCCTTTAGATATATCGAAGGACTCCTTTGTCAATTTACAACGTAATTGCCCTTCTCTTCAGAATTGCCATAATGCCGCTAAACAAAATCAAGTTATCCAGAGGAAAAACTTTTCATATAAATTTGAATATATAAAAGGTATCTTGTACAAGTCAGTATTCAAATTAAATTCAGATGAGATAGACTATTCCATCTTAGTTGTTCCAAGTCAATGCAGAGAGACTGTTCTTAAAATGGCTCATGACCTGCCAGTGGCCGGACATTTCTCGCATCGTAAAACCTTAAATAAAATTAGGGAAACCTATTTTTGGCCA
Organism: Cherax quadricarinatus; assembly: GCF_038502225.1. Lineage (NCBI taxonomy): Eukaryota > Metazoa > Arthropoda > Malacostraca > Decapoda > Parastacidae > Cherax > Cherax quadricarinatus. The sequence goes on from NC_091318.1 coordinate 2,522,049, forward strand.
AAAATGCCCTCAGATGTCACTACCTATTGTAGATCGTGTAAAGTTTGCCAACTGTCATCCTCCCGAGGTACCAGGCGAGTACCTATTGTCAAAATGCCAATCTTTACGGTACCTTTTGAAAGAGTAGCTATTGATATCGTTGGTCCTTTATCACCACTTTCATCTGGGGGACATAGATATATATTAACATTAGTTGATTATGCTTCGAGTTTCCCTGAAGCCGTTCCCTTAAAGACCATAACTACTACAGAGGTGGCTGAAGCCCTTTTGTCCATCTTCTCCAGAGTGGGCATCCCTAGAGAAATTTTGTCTGACCGTGGGACACAATTCACATCTGACTTAATGCAACATCTCTACCAACTTCAAGGAGTGAAGCCTCTCTTCACCACACCCTATCATCCCAGCTGTAATGGAAGGATTGAGCGCCAGCATTCGATTCTCAAGTCCATTTAAGGATACTTTGCTCCCTTAAACCTAAGGAGTGGCATCGTTACCTACCCTGTGCTTTGTTTGCCATGAGGGAAGTTCCCAGTGACTCTTTGGGGTTTTCACCTTTTGAACTTCTCTATGGTAGACAGGCCAGAGGCCCATTGTCCATCCTTCATGACTTATGGACTAATGAGAAGGTAAATGCTGAGGTTCAGTCTTCTTACCAGTTTCTCCTTGACCTTAGATCCAAACTTGAGGAGACCTCTGACATAGTTTCGAAAAACTTAAGCTTGTCAATGGACCAGTACAAAACCTATTTTGATTCCAAAAGTCAGAGGAGAAGTTTTAAAGTGGGAGATGAAGTTCTGTTACTTTTGCCTATCAAGTCAAATAAATTATTAGTAGCATGGAAAGGTCCATATAAAGTATTAAAAATTTGTGGGAAAGTTGACTACCTCATAGAAGTCAAGGGGAAACCTAAGCTTTATCATATCAACATCCTTAAGAAATATTACCGAAGAAATTCGGTTAACTGCCTTAATAACTTTGACTTAGTTTTTCCACACGAACTTGATACGACAACTGAAGAATGTAAAGTGTGCGTAATTGACACCTCTAACTTAGACTATGATGAAGAACTACATGACTTGGTGACTCTTGACCACTCGGGTGCAACCAACATTAATATTAATGAATCTTGGGATGACCATAAGAGACATGAACTACTTCAATGTGTGAGTAACTTTTTAGACGTCTTTACTGATATTCCAGGTGTTACCTCCACGGTAGTCCATAAGATTGACTTAGTGACGGACAATCCTATCAAACGAAAATTATACCCAGTTCCAGTTCACCTTAGGGATGCATTTGACCGAGAGGTAGACAAATTATTAAAACTAAAGATCATTGAACCTTCAGTATCTTCATATTGTTCACCAGTAGTCATGGTTAAGAAGGAGGATAATTCATATAGACTTGCTATTGACTTCAGAGGCCTTAATGCTATAACTCGGTGGGATGCTGAGCCTATGCCCTTAATAGATAGCGATCTACACAAATTTTATGACGCTTCCTTCTTTTCAGAGATTGATATTGTGAAGGCATATCATCAAGTAATGTTAGATCCTTCTTCTAAGCAGTACACCGCTTTTCCTACACACCAAGGACTGATGCAATATAGAACTATGCCCTTCGGTTTGGTAACTGCCTGTGCTACCTACGTGAGACTGATGAGAAAGGTCTTGGGTAATATGCCAAATGTTTCAGTTTATTTTGATAACATTTACGTAATGACATCCACGTGGGGCGGACATATCCAAACATTAACATCAGTTTTGCGTAGGTTATGCTCACATGGCCTCACTGCCAAGCCGAAGAAATGCTTCCTTGGGTATAACAAGATTA
>NC_091318.1:2528881-2531381 GCF_038502225.1 Cherax quadricarinatus
TCAGTCCGGAGAACATAAAGTAGTCATTGGAGTGATGTATAACCCACCACAGAACTGCAGGAGGCCAAGAGAGGAGTACGAAGAAAACAACAGGGTGATGGTGGACACACTGGCTGAGGTGGCAAGAAGAGCTCACTCGAGCAGAGCAAAGTTACTGGTAATGGGCGATTTCAACCACAGGGAGATCGACTGGGAAAACCTGGAGCCACATGGGGGTCCCGAAACATGGAGAGCCAAGATGATGGATGTGGTACTTGAAAACCTCATGCATCAACATGTCAGGGACACAACCAGAGAGAGAGGGGAGGATGAGCCAGCAAGACTGGATCTTGTGTTCACCCTGAGCAGTTCAGACATTGAGGACATCACTTATGAGAGGCCCCTTGGAGCTAGCGATCATGTGGTTCTGAGTTTTGACTATATAGTAGAGTTACAAGTGGAGAAGGTAACAGGAACTGAAGGGGACAGGCCAAACTATAAAAGGGGGGACTACACAGGTATGAGAAACTTCCTGCAGGAGGTTCAGTGGGACAGAGAAATGGTAGGAAAATCAGTAAACGAGATGATGGAATATGTGGCAACAAAGTGCAAGGAGGCAGAGGAAAGTTTTGTTCCCAAGGGAAACGGAAATAATAGGAAGACCAAAACGAGTCCTTGGTTTACCCGAAGGTGTAGGGAGGCAAAAACTAAGTGCAACAGAGAATGGAAAAGGTACAGGAGGCATAGGACCCAGGAAAACAAGGAGATTAGTAGAAGAGCCAGAAACGAGTATGCACAGATAAGGAGGGAGGCCCAGCGACAGTATGAAAACGACATAGCATCGAAAGTCAAATCTGACCCGAAACTGCTGTATAGCCACATTAGGAGGAAGACAACAGTCAAGGACCAGGTGATAAGGCTGAGGAAAGAAGGTGGAGAACTCACAAGAAACGATCAAGAGGTATGTGAGGAGCTCAACACGAGATTTAAGGAAGTATTTACAGTAGAGACAGGAAGGACTCTGGGGGGACAGACCAGATGGGGACACCAGCAAGGAATACACCAACAAGTGTTGGACGACATACATACAGATGAGGAGGAGGTGAAGAAACTGCTAAGGGACATCGATACCTCAAAGGCAATGGGACCAGACAACATCTCCCCGTGGGTCCTTAGAGAGGGAGCAGATATGTTGTGCGTGCCACTTACCACAATCTTCAACACATCCCTGGAAACTGGGCAACTACCTGAGGTATGGAAGACGGCAAATGTAGTTCCCATTTTTAAAAAAGGAGACAGAAAAGAGGCACTAAACTATAGACCTGTGTCATTGACGTGTATAGTATGCAAAATTATGGAGAAGATTATCAGGAGGAGAGTGGTGGAGCACCTGGAACGGAACAGGAGTATAAATGCCAACCAGCACGGATTCACGGAAGGCAAATCCTGTGTCACAAACCTTCTGGAGTTTTATGATAAAATAACAGAAGTAAGACAAGAGAGAGAGGGGTGGGTTGATTGCATCTTCTTGGACTGCAAGAAGGCCTTTGACACAGTTCCTCACAAGAGATTAGTGCAGAAGCTAGAGCATCAGGCGCATATAACAGGAAGGGCACTGCAATGGATCAGAGAATACCTGACAGGGAGGCAACAACGAGTCATGGTACGTAATGATGTATCACAGTGGGCACCTGTGACGAGCGGGGTCCCACAGGGGTCGGTCCTAGGACCAGTGCTATTTTTGGTATATGTGAACGACATGACGGAAGGGTTAGACTCAGAAGTGTCCCTGTTTGCAGATGATGTGAAGTTAATGAGGAGAATTAAATCTGATGAGGACCAGGCAGGACTTCAAAGAGACCTGGACAGACTGGACACCTGGTCCAGCAAATGGCTTCTCGAATTTAATCCTGCCAAATGCAAAGTCATGAAGATAGGGGAAGGGCACAGAAGACCACAGACAGAGTATAGGCTAGGTGGCCAAAGACTGCAAACCTCACTCAAGGAGAAAGATCTTGGGGTGAGTATAACACCGAGCATGTCTCCGGAAGCACACATCAATCAGATAACTGCTGCAGCATATGAGCGCCTGGCAAACCTGAGAACAGCATTCCGATACCTTAGTAAGGAATCATTCAAGACACTGTACACCGTGTATGTCAGGCCCATACTGGAGTATGCAGCACCTGTTTGGAACCCGCACTTGATAAAGCACGTCAAGAAACTAGAGAAAGTACAAAGGTTTGCGACAAGGTTAGTTCCAGAGCTAAGGGGAATGTCCTATGAAGAAAGATTAAGGGAAATCGGCCTGACCACACTGGAGGACAGGAGGGTCAGGGGAGACATGATAACGACATATAAAATACTGCGTGGAATAGACAAGGTGGACAAAGACAGGATGTTCCAGGGAAGGGACACAGAAACAAGAGGCCACAATTGGAAGTTGAAGACACAAATGAGTCAGAGAGATAGTAGGAAGTATTTCTTCAGTCATAGAGTTGTAAGGCAGTGGAATAGCCTA
>NC_091318.1:2536381-2538180 GCF_038502225.1 Cherax quadricarinatus
AACCACTTTCCTGTTTAAGTCCCCGAATGTAGTCTGCCATCATGTTTTCATTATAAGATCCCTGATATCTGTGTTCAAAATCCATTATATCTTAGTGGAAGCGCTCCCCTTGCTCCTCTGAGTATGCTCCCATATTCTCCTTGAAATTGTCAGGATGAACATCAAGGATATGGACCTTAAGGGTCATCCTACAGCCCATCTGACCATAGCTTTTTACCAAGGTCTCAACAAGTTCCACATAATTATCAGCCTTATTGTTGCCCAGAAAGCCCTGTGCTACAGCAACAAAACTTTCTCAGGCTTCCTTTTCTTTCTCTGTGAGCTTCTTTGGAAATTTTGAGTACTCCATGATTTTCCTGGCTTGTGGTCCAGTGAAGCCTCTAATAGCTTGGGAAAGAAGTCTTGAAGATACATGAAGGCTGCAGACTCTTTGTCAAGAACTGTAACAAACTGCTTCATTAGCCCTAGTTTGATGTGTAATGTAGGGAACAAAACCTTTTGAGGATCTACCAATGGTTTATATTTGATATTATGTCTTCCCACTGAGAACTCAGTCCTTTGAGGCCAGTGCTTCCTGTGGTAATGTGCTGCTCTGTCTCTACCATCCCAGTGACAGAGATAACAGGGAAACTTTGTAAAACCTCCTTGGAGTCCCATCAAAAATGCCACCATTATGAAGTCTCCAATAACCTCCCAGCCATATTTATCATAGTTCAAAGCTTCCAGTAGAAGTTTAACAATGTTGTAGTCCTCCTTAAGATGCACAGAATGAGCCAATGGAAGAGATGGATACTTGTTCTCATTGTGCAGAAGTAAAGCTTTTAGGCTTCTGGAGGAGCTGTCAAATGAAGAGTCTCCACTCATCTGGATTGCATGTAATTCCAATTGCATCAAATAGGCCTGATACATCACTGCAGTAGCACAATTTGTCTTCGTTAGTGAAGAACCTTGAGAAATGTTGGTGACATTTTCTTTGGCTTGTCACTTGCACACTTTCATCCACCAAATCCCACTCCTTGAGCCTTGAAATCAAAAGCTCAGCATTTGACTTTGTCAGACCAAGATCTCTTGATAAGAACATTGAGGTCTGCTTGGTTTGGGTAGTAAGGATTCCTCCCAACAGCTGCATCTGTGAGATCATTATAATCTTGTTCACTGTGCTCTTCATTTTCAGAGCTGCTGCTTTCTTCTCCTGACGGTTGACTTCTTTCTGGAGGTGTAGGTAGAGGAAGATCAACACTGTGTGGTACTGGTGCAATAGAAGATGGAAGGTCTGGATAAGAAATAGCAGGTGCATTTTCCCCAGTTCGGTGTTTGGAAGGATCCACCAGACAGAAGTAACAGTTGGTTGAGTGATCAGTGGGCTCACGCCATATTCTAGGAAAAGCAAACTTCATGGCTCTTTTTTCTCCTCTATACCATCCTGTAAAAGAACAAAAGAATTAGTTTGTTACATACATCTCATTTGAAATGTATGTAACAGAAATGTTTTCTTACAATGTTCACAAGCAATATGAGGTGCCAAGGTCTTGTCTTGGTCCCCAACTGACATGCCAAAATATGCCTTGTAAGCTTCACACTTTTTTTTAGACGCTGTTACAGAGAACTTCTTTGCTCTTGTCATAACGAATTGACCACATATGTAGCAGAATGCATCTAGAGAATGATTGCAGCCCCTTGATGCCATTTCACTTCTGATGTGTCTTCTCAGGTAGCCAGAGCTGAACTGAATGCTGGTTTGTGAACCCCTGTTTTTATATTTACCAAGCAAAACTCTAGGACACAATAGTTTTACATCA
>NC_091318.1:2538280-2608280 GCF_038502225.1 Cherax quadricarinatus
GCATTGGTGATGATAATGATAGTGATTATGAACTACAAGCTCTTCAAACTTGTTCCAAGAATGGAGGAGGAGGAGGAGGCAGAGGAGGAGGAGGCAGAGGAGGAGGAGGCAAGAGGAGGAGGAGGCAAGAGGAGGAGGAGGCAGAGGAGGAGGAGGAGGAGGAGGAGGAAGAAGAAGAGGAGGAGGAGGAGGAAGAAGAGGAGGAGGAGGAGGAGGAGGAGGAGGAGGAGGAGGAGGAGGAGGAGGAGGAGGAGGAGGAGGAAGAAGAATACGTAATGATAACAATAATACATAATAATAATACATAATAATAGTAATACATAATAATAATAATACATAATAATAATACATAATAATAATAATACATAATAATAATAGGTAATAATAATAATATGTAATAATAAATGTTCACCCATGACAGTAACAAGATAAGGGGAGATAACATCTGATAAGTGCTGACGTTTGATGAGGGTAAATGAGGGTAGAGCTGATGCCAAAAGATGAGATGAACATCGCCCTCCCTTTGTTTTTGCTGGTATACTAACATTTCTGTCTGTCTATTTGCCTGTCTGTCAAGCTCCCTGTCTATCCATCTAGCTCTCTGTCTCAGAGAGCCACAAGACTGCGTCATCACTTTTACTCACATCTTCAAGCAGAGTATAGCACTTTGTCTGGGTTTCTTGGGTTATCCTAGGTAATTTATACTATGTATACTTGTATTTATGTGTACCTGTGAGACAGAGATAGACAGACAGATAGAATGAGGGAGAAAGATAATTAGATAGAATGGAGGAGGGGAAGCAGCATCCGACCCCATTGTTTTGACAGGCCGGAGGGGGAAAGAGTAATGAGCCAATATGTCACTTTGACAGCTGCCGACTCCTTGTAATTTACACTATGGACGAGGAGGAGGAGGAAGAGTAGGGGGAAGAGGAGGAGGAGGAAGAGTACGAGGAAGAGGAATAAGAGGAAGAGGAAGAGGAGGAGGAAGAGGAATAGTAGGAGGAAGATTAGGGGGAAGAGGAGGAAGAGGAAGAAGAGGAGGAGGAGGAAGAGTAGGAGGAAGAGGAAGAAGAGGAGGAGGAAGAGGAGGAGGAGGAAGAGGAAGAGTAGGAGGAAGAGGAAGAGGAGGAAGAGGAAGAGTATGAGGAAGAGTAGGGGGAAGAGGAGGAAGAGTAGGGGGAAGAGGAGGAAGAGGAAGAAGAGGAGGAGGAGGGTGGAACACTAGTACACTGGTACTGGTACACTAACATTTCTGTCTGTCTATTTGTCTGTCTGTCAAGCTCCCTGTCTATCTGTCTATCCGTCTAGCTCTCTGTCTCAGAGAGCCACAAGACTGTGTCATCACTTTTACTCACATCTTCAAGCAGAGTATAGCACTTTGTCTGGATTTCTTGGGTTATCCTAGGTAATTTATACTATGTATACTTGTATTTATGTGTACCTGTGAGACAGAGATAGACAGACAGATAGAAAGAGAGAGACAGATTGAAAGAGATAGAATGAGGGAGAAAGATAAAACACCATTGTGTATGACACCATGTTTCAGAGTTCCACAAGCTGCAGAACTAATAGGAATATGTTCAGTGACTGTATATTGGTATATATATTATAGAACAATAATAATAAACAATGTTTTGTATTGTTTTTGTAAACAAGTTTTGTAAACAATATATTGATAATTATGTTTGTGTGCTTATTGTGTTGTATACAACGAGTGTATATATGTACATTGCACCTTACTTTGGTCTCATAGGCCACATAAGTTATGTGAAAAAATAAAATAGTGAAAAAAACAACAAACCTTCAAATACAAGTAAATCAAAGTTTACCGGGTGAGCGGCAGTCGCCGCTGTTGCCATACGCGGCTCATTTTCTGCAAACTTCATGCATCCATATCTCCGTAAGTATTGATGGTAAAAAATTTTTGTTTATCCTATAATGTTTAGAAAAAAAAAACTATTTTTTCATAAGAAAAAAATAATTTTTTTTTTTTTTGAAATTTGGCCGACCCTGAGAACGAGTTTCAGAGAGGGCCTGTCGACCCTCAAAGGGTTAATGGCTGCCTCATTATGAAGCCTGAAGGTTACTTTAGTAGTGTCTTGGGGTAATTTACCTAGATTGGTTATGAGAAAGGTAGGGTAGTGGTCTGTGGTATTACCTGTGATTATGCCTGATTTTAAAGGGGATATGGTATTGGTCCAGATGTGGTCTAATAAGGAAACACTAGTCTCTGTAATTCTTGTAGGTTTTGTTACTGTTGGTAGCAACAAGCAGTTACTCATAGTGTTTGTGAATTCAGTTACAAGTGGGTCCTGGTCTTGCAGGAGATTTATATTGAAGTCTCCTGAGAGTAGTAAGTAATCTTTATTCATGTGTGCATCAGTTATCATACTTCCTAGGTTTTGACTAAAACGACTGATATCTGACTGAGGTACTCTGTAGATGTTTATCACTGTAGAAAATTACTTCTTTTGTATGAACTCACTCAGAGTGTCATTCCCTCTTAAATGGTGTGTTGCATGAGAATGGGAGTATTGCTGTTTATTTATTTTGCTGCACCAACATGAAGACAACTTGTACACAATGTAAGGTGTTTGTGTTGTGGGGTAAAAGCTTCACAAACATGTGAAATGAACATGCATCAACCGCAAACGGACAGGAATTAAAATGCGTTTGAGAGTTTGTTTACATTCTCTGCATCTCTCATTTACTCATTTTCTCGCACTTACAGTGGCCTGTGGCCTGGTGGTAAAAGCTCTCACTTTACACCCTGGGGAGTCCAGGTTCAATTACTGGCAAGTGTAGAAACACTGGGCATGTTTCCTTGCACCAGTTGTCTATGTTCACCCATCAGTAAAATGGGTAACTGGATGTTAATCGACTGGTGTGGGTCGCATCCTGGGACAGAAGTGACCTAATTTGCCCGAAATGCTCTGCATAACAAGCGGTTTTCTATATAGTAGTACATGTATGTCATTGATGTCAGCTAGGCCTGTATATCTTGTACATGTACTTGCAGAAATAAATAGTTTTATTTTTATTTTTACAGTAGTATATTATTACAATGACATCTAAAGATACAATGGACCCTTTTTTTTCGTAATTAATTCGTTCCAGAGAGTGTGACTATTATCGAAATTGACGATTTGCGAATCCATTTTCCCCATAAGAAATAATGTAAATCCAATTAATTTGTTCCAGACACCCAGAAGTATCAAAAAAATTTTTTTACCTTAAAGATAGATTTACATGCACAAAAAATGCACATTCAACATGACAGTTACCTTTATTGAAGGCTGTTGTTGATGAATGGAAGACAGGGAGGAGGAGAGAGGGAAGAGAGATTATTGTTCGGAAGGGGAATCCCCCCCCCCCATAAGGACTCTAGGTCACTTCAGGGGTCACTTCCCTAGCTTAAATATAGATTTACATACAGAAAAGAATGCCAAATAAATGTAAAGCACTAATAAAATATATAAAAGAACATTTAACATCACACTTACCTTTACTGAAGACTCTTGTTGGTGTATGGCAGACGGGGCAGAGGGAAGGGAGGAGAGTTTATTGTTGGATAATATGACACTAATATCAACTCTACAGCTTATTTATCTATCACAATTCAACTAATATGACATAAACAATATTAATAACATAGAAATGAATAAAATAAGTCATTATGTATATCACGAGAGTTATTGTGTTGTGTTGTTGTTGGGTGTATAAGGGCCACCGAGAGCATAAGCTGTCCATAATGGTGGTGAAGCAGCAGCTGAGGCGCTGGTGTTTTCTGTAGCCCTATGTAACTCCAACAACATTGGAGGAGTTAGTAGAATTACTGAATCACTGAAGGCACCCTCTACCACCATCACAACAACTACCACCCTCTACCACCATCACTACCACCCTCTACCACTATCACAACTGCTACTACCCTCTACCACTATCACAATTGCCACCACCCTCTACCACCATCACTACTACCCTCTACCACTCTCACAACTGCTACCACCCTCTTCCACCATCAGTACCACCCTCTACCGCTATCACAACTGCTACCACTCTACCACCACCACTTTCCTATTTTTCTACAAACTTTTTCTTAAATTATGTGTGTTTCTACATTCTTTACCAAAGGATTGGCACTAGAAGCTTTCCTTGGAGCCATGGTGGCTTATTTAGCAGTTGCAAGCACTAAAACGAATTGAATATTACGAAATGTATCGTATGAACTCGTGGGATCATCCTTGCTCATTGATGAATAATGGCACACTAGCTGGGAATGGTGTGAGGCTGCTCGGGGCCGTGCATACGCGTCCCAAACGAACGACTATTTGCGAGTCAAACGCCAATTTTCGAGTCTATGTTTTGACGAAAACGTTATGATTTTCGAAAATTACGATTTTCAAGCCTTACAAAAAAACGAGAGTCCACTGTAGTTTAGAAATAGTAATAATAATGTTATTTCAGCACGATACATGTTTGTACAAAGGGGTATAACAATTGGGTGTACATGTCAAAAGCCCCTTTATATGCAGAGCATTTCCAAGTAAACTTAAGAACTTAAGAGTAATAAAGCAATAACAGTGCAGTAATTTTGTACATATGGTCACTGAGTGAGTTACAATGAATACAAAAGAATTGAATATTCTATTAGTTCAAGCTATATGGCTTTAATAAGTTTGGTAGAGAAAAATTACAGTTTTCATTAACCTAAGGTGGACACAATAAAATGAATAACATTTGAGAGGATTACAGAAATTAAGAGTAAGTGAACAAGGCATGTCAATGGTAATAATAATAATCACTCTGAGATGCTTTAAATGTCATACATTTCATGTAGGAGTGGTAGTTGGGCAAGCTACCACACCTGACTTTCTACAATAAATACTCACCTCTCACCCTACATTAACCCATTTGGTCCAGAGGCCAAATTTCGAAGTGCGCACTTATGAAATGGTAGAGAATCTTTTTCTGAAGGTAATAAAACAAAAGTACGAAATTTGATGGAAAATTGACGAAATTATGCTCTCACGAATTTTAATGTGTCAGCGATATATACGCATCGGCGATTTTGCCGACTTTGACTCCCATTTTAGGCCAATTACATTATTTCAGTCGACCAAATTCTTGGGCGTTTCACTAGTATTACTTCTATTCTATCGGTTGAGCACAAGAAATTGCCAACTCAACTGTTTCAACTACAAAACAAAGTGATTGGAAATTGGCAATTTGGCCAATTTAGTGCAAAGTTCAAAATATTCCAATTTCAAAACAGGATCCAGAATAAACAATGCAGGCATTCCTGGCACTAAACTAACATTTCCTCTGTTCATCAGTTATGTTTTCAGACTTTACAATTGAATTCCATTTTGATTTTTAATTCACATAATGGATTTTTATTCCAACCAAAAAATAAAAGATTTACTGTTATGCAATATTGTAATAATTGTATAAATAATATCAGCACATATGTGAATGTATATTAGACCCACCAGCTGGCATGTATTAGACATGTGAGGTCATTTGTTTACTCTTGAACATTAGCTAAAATTTAACATTTCCGCTACTTTGAGCTCAGTTTCAAGCCATTTTCAGTACTAAAACCAATCAAAATCATCTCTAGGCCTGTAACATATCTTCCATTCTATCAAATGAGACAAAGAAATCGCAAATACAACTACAAAACACATACGAAAAAACACTGCTAAGTTGCTGTTTTAATTGAAAATTACGGTCTCAGTTTTTTTCTCTCATGCACTGTGTGCTGCAGGATTTCTTTTATGTGGTGCACACATACCACATAGATGTATTCTTTCATATCTAGGCCCAAATTTACCACTCACAGCTTACCAGAGTGAGCTGAGCGCATGGCATAGATCTACAGTTTGGACCCACAATGTAAAGCCATAGATCTACGGCAAGGACCCTGAAAGGGTTAAGACTACAAATATTTTAAGGAAAGTAATGAGTGTACTGTATACAGAAAGGCCCCGCTTTATGGCATTTCACCTTACGACGTTCCGCTAATACAACGATGTCAAATTATGACCAAAATTTGCTATACGGCAAGCGGTCTTTCAAATACGGCGCCCCCCCACCCGGTTTGTTTACATTTCATGACATCTATTATGTCATGAAACTTTCCAAAATTTCAAGTGGTTTAAAGTTACTGCATATTTTATATGTACTCTGATAATTATCTTATGTGTACCTGTACCTAAATATACTTACACACTGTGCTGGTGTGCAGGTACACATTAAAATCGCTAAGTCTCTCTCTACTCATGACACCAATACTACGTAATAATAATCACTCTTGGGCACACTGTCTTATTTTACATCAATATAGGCATTTTCATTAATCCATCTATGATATTTTCCTCAAAATTATATATGAAACCTGTTACATAGCATATAAACATGATACATACACTCACAGAATAAAAATTGATGTAAATATGAGAATTGTTTACAAAGCAGCTGAGTAGGTAGTGTCGGAAGAATTATGTTTTCTCTAGTCAAAATGGAGGATAACTGTAGAAAAATATTCTTTTCGTATGCCTTTACTCTATATATAGCAATTCACGACCCTTGTGGGTTTAGTGCTTCTTATTAATAATAATAATAATAATAATAATAATAATAATAATAATAATAATATTATTATTATTATTATTATTAATAATAATAATAATAATATCTTCATTCACTCTAAAAATGGTGTGTTGCTGTTTGTTTATTCTGAACTAACTTGCACAACTTGCACACAATATAAGAGTATTTGTATTGTGAGGTAATTATTATTATAATAAAAAAATATTGAGGTAAATGTTTTACAAATTCTTACAAACGTACGTAATGAACTAAAAGTAGACACATACTAATACGCATTTATTTCGCCTGACCAAGTGATCGCCCACTACCTGTTCAGTTTGTATTCTTACATTGTCTCAACTCTGTATCTCGTTCTCTCTCTCGTTTACTCTTTCGTTAACTAGTTCGTTCTCATTGACGATGGCGTCTAAGGTTAGCTGTGATAAAAAGAGAAGGTCGTAAGCCTCTTGCTTTAAGTGCCAAGATAGAGGATGATGGTGTGCCATTCTGATTTTATTCAATAAACACCCTGCCACTCTCCTCTCACACATTAATATTTTAAGGTAAGTAATAAGTGTACTCTGTGTGTATCTTACCTTTTATTGTGTTTTTAGTGCCTATTTCTATTGCTAACTTAATGTAAGTTAGTGTAAACTTGTTGTCTGGCATTTATTGCATATTTTATGATAATAATACTTGTGGACCTGTGTGGTAGCAGGGCGGAGGGACAACATTACGTTTTCTCTGCTCAGCCATCAGAGAAAACGTGTATGAATCTGCGTTTGGCCCAGCCACTCCCTCACTCTGTTTTTGTTTACAATTTTCAGCATGAATTATTCATTACTTCTACCTTCGTTTATGATGGCATCTAAAGGTAGTTGTTAGAAATTATTAAATTCAGTGAACAAGGTATGTCGATGTTAATAATATGGCTCTGGCCCACAGTGTAGGTAGCCGGTAGGTGTAGCCCAGGCAGGATACACCTACAGATGTCTATGCCATTCCTGGTTACACAACCATACACAACTGTAGGCCAGACCAACAAGGGGGTGGCACAGCTATATACTACTCAGACCAACTAGAATGTATCACTAATACTTGCACAAGGGATGAACATGGGGAATATATAATAGCTAAATTCAAATCCAAATACCTACAAAAACCTTTCACATTGATAAACATCTACAGAGTTCCACAGTCAAACATTAGCCAATTTAGTCAAAACCTAGGAAGTATGATAACTGATGCACGCATGAACAAAGATCACTTACTACTCTCAGGTGACTTCAATATAAATCTCCTGCAAGACCAGGACCCACACGTTACTGAATACACAAACACAATGAGTAACTGCATGTTGCTACCAACAGTAACAAAACCTACAAGAGTTACAGAGACTAGTGTTTCCCTACTTGACCACATCTGGACCAACACCATATCCCCTTTAAAATCAGGCATAATCACAGGTAATACCACAGACCACTACCCTACTTTCCTCATAACAACTCTTGGTAAATTACCCCAAGACACTCTCAGTAGTAGTAACCAGTTACCAGTCTCAGTAGTAGTAACCAGTTACCAGTACCGTCTGACTCAACGATCAACCGTCTCTTGAGTCACGGTCTTTCATATTGTGCTGACCTCAGCAGTATTCAAAGACCTACTGGGTACTGGGCAGCCGGCGAGCCAGTATTACGTGTGGTAGCAAGGAGATAGGTACGGCTGGCAAGAGCTCTGTCCACATAACAGCAATATACGTAAAACAGCCTACGTGAGTATTTCTACCCTAATCCACGTATCGAACACCCACATGATAAATGGTGTGCAGCGGTGTGGAGCGTGGATTTACGTTTTTAAGGGTAATTCAAGGCGTTTGAAGGCTGTTTGTGTGAGTAGCGCCAGGGTCAAAGGTGAATCTCCAGCCACCAGCTCTACCCTCCGGCACCACCAGCCAAGCCTGACTCCCCTCACAGCTTTCATCCTGCAAGCCTGTTGCAGCCGTTTCAAGCTTCCTGGCTTAGTTCGTGTGCTAATTGCTTCAATCTCCGAGGGGTTGACCCGGATTTTGCAATTAAGCCAGTCAGTAAGCCAGACTGTGGAAGTGAACGCCAGTCAGCCTATCCAGCCTGTCTCCTGTCATCCAACTGCTCCTCCGTGCTTTGTGCATCGTTACACGTCTTCCAGTCATCCATTCTCGTGGGGTAAGCCAGTCAGCCAACCCAGCTTCTAACCCAGCTGAGAGAGAGAAGTAAGCCACGCAGTAAGAAGTAAGCCAGATTCCTCTGAGGTATTGTTTATATCGCTTTGTGCTTCCTGTTGGATGCTAAGAGTGGTTTTCACCATTCCTGTGGCATAGAGTGGGTTAAACCATCTGTGGGTGAGTGGGGCGCGCGGCAGCCTCACCGTCCCCCCCCTTACCACTATCTCCCACCACCCGGGGTGCGCGGCAGAAGCATCCACCACCACCACCACCACTACCAACCTACCTGTGGTTGTTTGCACCCTTGTACCGGGTCCTAGTACTGTTTTGGCTCACATAATTGGTCAAGAGATTGTAGCTGGTGCCAACGAGATAAAGCCAGTTATGTAAGTTCGCCTAGAAAGCACATTCTTCACGACAACAGTGAATGTCGGAGGCGTCATCACCGCGCGGGACACCATACACCCGCCTCCAACAGTACTCACCGTCCATCTCCTACTCTCGACTTCAGTGATAATTTTCCTGAGACATTTTCTTGCCTTTAAAGACATTTGCGTGTGTGAGACATTTATAGTAAATTGCTTGTGTACTCTAAACCTTGTGTTTTTTCAGTGTAAACGCAGTATTTTTGACTCATTATTTTTTTAGAATATTTTTTTCAGTGTTTTCACTTATCTTATATTTTTTTTTCTGTGTTTTTTTTTTCTTATGCTACTCCTGTCTGTAGTAAGTATTATTGTGTCGTGTACCAGTCAGTCACTCTGTGTGAAGTGATTCATTTTTTTTATTGTATTGTCATTGTATTTCATGCAGTGCTAATTACCCCAGTATACCAAATTATCAATTTATTTCTATGTGTGTCTTTTTTCGTATGCCAGCAGTGTCTCATTCCTCTAATTTTTCGCAGACTGTGTACCATTATTTTTGCCAGCAAATTTTGTCGTATCCACAGCAGGATTTTGTTGTAAGAATATCTTTTAATGAAGTGTGCCTGCCTCTGTAAGTGTTAACCTACCTGTTTCGTTCCTTTGATTCATATTTTTATATTTCTTGAACAAATTCACTCTTGATGCAATTTCAATTACTTTTAACGTAAAGTGTTTTCTTTACTCTGCTTGAGTAAATTGTTTTGTCTAATTTACAATTAAGAGTTAAAGTGTTCAATCAGTTTATTTTTTTTTTCTTCATATTTTAAATTCATTATTTTACCTGAGTTTTCCCAGCGACACTTTATTACTGCAGTGATTTCTACACTTTATTTGTTGCACTTGTTCTGAAGTGAATTATTTTGTTGAACTGTTCTGCAGTGAATTCTTTTCTTTTATTGATATTTTTATAACTTAATTTTTTTTTAATTTTGTCTATGCATTCTTAGAAAATACTTAAATTTCCCAGTTAACAATTTAATAATTTTATTTTATACTTTCACATTGATTTAAAAATTTAATTAATTAATTTCTTTATTAGCAAGAGTAAAGACAGCTCATTTTGAATTTAATTCAGTCTCCAGTAATATTTTTACTTGTATATTTCAATGTAAATTTTTTTTATTTTTGTCAATAGTCCTTTAAATTGAGTTTTCATTCCTCTTGCAGTGTATTTAAATATTATTCTGCAGAATTAGTTGTATATCTTTTCATTTCAATTCTAGAATTTTATATCATTTTTATTGTTCATTATTTTTGCCTTATTTGTTCTCGTGCTACTTTGCCATTATGTCTCACATACCGTCAAGTGATACTTTAGTGAATGTCGACACTCAGACCTCTCAGGCCACTACTGCTGGTCCTGTCATCAGTCCTCACAGTTCCTTACCGACTGACAGACCGACTCAGACACCGAGATATTATAGTTATACTCGTGATTCCCTTGATGCGTTACCTTTATTCAATGGCCATGTACATAGTCTTGAAGCATGGTTTGCGGTCATGTCCCAGTCACTTTTGAATGTTCACTTAGTGTATCATGCCTGTCAAAGTCAATATGAATCAGTCCACAGTACCAACATTCCCTTACTGACTGAAAGACAATACCTAGCCCTTGAGCAATGTGTTTGTTCTCACAGCTTGTATCTGAGATTTGTTAAAGTGCTGCGAAATGTGAAGTTCAGATTAAGTTCCTATAGATCCGTGAATTACTTATTAACGTAGCCGAGCGGTCAGGCACTAGTAATGCTGTCACTCCTGTCTGGACTCCAGCCACAATATCGTGCACGCAGGATAGTGCTTACTATCCTTGCGATGGCGACTTGTTCAAGTATTCGTTCCTTCCCAGGGGACGCTTTGAGAAGAACTTTACTTGCAACGAGTTATGCCATCTCTTGCTGATGCCACCAGCCATTGCAGAAAGACGTTTCTGTGGCTAGTGTGCTCACTTGAGTGTTTGTTGTCCCTTGTGTTTCAGATTGTGATCCCATCCTAGTTGACAGTAATCAGTGCATTGTAAGAAGTTATTTCTCGAGTAACTTCCACGTTGTTAATGTTTGCAAGTGAAGTTTATAGCTGATACCTCATGTCACTGTGTGCGACTCAGTATATCAGCATTGTTCACCGTGTTCATTTCTTTTCTCCTGTGCTTGCAGTTTGAGATAGTAGATTCGTTCTCCCTTGCTCATATTGCGTGTTATAGCATTAATTTTTTCAACCGGGGGGAGTCATCCACTCCACCGAGTTTGTTCATTCCTCCAGTAAGAACGAACCGATCCCTTGTGTTCTGGTGATTCGATTCCTGCTCCAGGAAGATCTTATTCTGACTGTGAAGCCACCAGCTCCCATCAGTGACTTTCTCATGAACCAAGAATTACTGTATCGAACAGCCGAGTTGGGTACTCCAAGCAGAAGAGTATACCAGTTAGTAATTCCACAGTCACTAGTGAATGTAGCTTTACAGCTAGTTCACGATGTACCAGGTGTTGCACACCCTGGTATGGATCGTTCAGTAAAACAAGCCAGATTGAAATACTTTTGGCCTCGTATGGCAACTGATATTTCTGAGTATGTTAGGAAATGTAGTGTCTGCATGCAACATAAAGGCAATGCTAATGGTCCTAATCCAATCCAAGTGTATCCAACTACTAGCGAACCTTGGGAAAGAGTTGCGCTAGATTTGTTAACTAATTTCCAATGTTCCCTCCAAGGTAACAAACATCTGTGTGTTATGGTAGACCATTTCACCAGATATTGCGAGTTAGTTCCTATTGCAGACAAGACTGCCGAGACAGTAGCTAAAGCGTTTAAAGAACGCATTATCTGCAGGCATACCACCCCTAAGTCCCTAGTAACAGATAATGGAGGTGAATTCTGTAATGAAATTCTTGAAAATTTGTGTACCTTGTACAAGATCACTAAATCCACCATTGTTCCTCATCATCCTGCCAGCAATGGGTTAGCGGAACGAACCAATAAGAAAGTACTTGATGTCTTGAGAGCCACTATCAATCCCAATAGTGAAACTTGGGATGAAGTTATACCTGATGTGCAGTGTGCTATAAATTCTGCTTACAATGTTTCTATAGGTGACACTCCACATTATGCATTGTATGGTGTAGATAAACGTTTGCCTTATGAGTTGTTGTATTCTAATCCGAAACCAAATTACAACCCTGATGATTTCGTAGCAACTCGTACCAGCTTAGCTCAAAGTGTTTTTAGAAGAATCCGTGAAACACTTCATAAATCAACAGCTGAATTTACAAGAGTCGCAAATACTCGAGTAAAGCCATCAAAAATCAAAGTAGGTTCGAGAGTTATGCTGACTAACTTTAACAAATCGTCTGCAATGCCAAAGCTTGATCAAAAGTTTGTTGGTCCTTATCGCGTAGTTGAACATATCACTGGTAATAAGTATAAGGTTAGAGAGATTAGTACTGGTCAGTATAAAGAATCGCATTTGGATCATATGAAGTTAGTATGTGATGATAATGACGTTCCAACCCAGACTAATGTGACAGACTCTGACAATCCTCCTGATCCTGTACTCTCTTCCTCTGATACTCAGTCAGATGATCAACCTGAATGTCGTTATTCCCTACGTACACGACAGGTATTGAGAAATCCTCAAGTATCATTTGTAACGCCTACTTCAGATTTGCCTCAAATACAGCATGAGTTAGCCTATGCTACAGAGTTTGATCCTCCCAGAGATGACACCCATTCTGCATATGCCAATCTTACCCTAGCAGAGTTGGGGTTAAATGTAAATAACCTGTATAGATGAATAATTACAGTATCAACTTATCAGTATTCAAGAATTTTTTTTTTTGTGTTCATGTTCTCTCCGCATTCTGAGAGTTAACAGTCTAGATTTGCGTGCACCGAATCTGCCTTTCTGTTAAACACTCTTTCTTTGTATATATTCCTTCCTCAGAATCCGTAGATCACACGAATACAGATCGATCGATCAAAATTTTTTTTTTATCACTTGTATTCTCAACGTAGAGTTCGTTGTTCAATTGTTGAGTTTTAAGTTGTGCTATCGTATACCTTGTATTGCATTACAGTTTCAGTTACGTAAGCTTTCATTCCATTGTTCTACTTATGTATTTTTAATGTTTAATGTTGTGTACTTTGACATTGTATAGAATCAGCCCAAGCCGTATACCTACCATCTCTAGTTTGTATTAGTTGTATGTCGGGACGACATACGTTAGCGTCGCCGAGCTCTCAGTAGTAGTAACCAGTTACCAGTCTCAGTAGTAGTAACCAGTTACCAGTACCGTCTGACTCAACGATCAACCGTCTCTTGAGTCACGGTCTTTCATATTGTGCTGACCTCAGCAGTATTCAAAGACCTACTGGGTACTGGGCAGCCGGCGAGCCAGTATTACGTGTGGTAGCAAGGAGATAGGTACGGCTGGCAAGAGCTCTGTCCACATAACAGCAATATACGTAAAACAGCCTACGTGAGTATTTCTACCCTAATCCACGTATCGAACACCCACATGATAACACTACTAAAGTCACCTTCAGACTTCACAATGAGGCAGTCATTAATAACTTCACAACAGCAGTAGCAAACATTGACTGGCACACTGAGCTAGAAATCTACACAGATATTGATGAATGTATTAATAAATTTCTAAAAAAGACCCAATACCTCTATAACAAGCACTGCCCTAAAAAAACTAAACAGATGACAGCTAAGAGACTGAACAGTCCCTGGCTAGCACCCAGCATTCTCAAATCCATAAATACAAAACACCGATATGAAAAACAGTACAGAATGGGTCACATAACCAGAGACCCCAGTACCAACAATACCACCAGTCCGATAACATTCTTCTTTGCAAATATACAGGGTCTAAAGCCAGCAATAAACAACAAAATACCTTTCATCCGTGGACTGCTTGCAGAGGCAAAGGCAATGTTCGCGGCTTTCACTGAGACCCACATAAAGGATCACTTGGACAATGAAATATGGATCCCAGGTTACAACCTATACAGATGTGACAGAGTGAACAGGCAAAAGGGGGGGGGTTGGCCTGTACATTGCAGAGTCACTTGTTTGCACAGAACTGCTTAATGCCTCAAATGACGTAGTGGAAGTTTTAGCAGTAAAGGTCGAGAACCAAAACCTAGTCATTGTGGTAGTCTACAAGCCTCCGGATGCAACATCCCAGCAATTCCAGGAACAGCTGTTAAAAATTGACCACTGTCTGGAAAATCTTCCAGCTCCTGCACCCAACATCTTGCTCCTTGGGGATTTCAACTTAAGGCACCTAAAATGGAGGAATATAGCAAATAATATTGTTGCAGTAATAACACCAGGAGGCAGCTCTGATGAAAACTCACACTCACACGAGCTTTTAAATCTCTGCACAAAATTCAATTTAAACCAGCAAATAATAGAGCCTACTAGACTGGAGAATACACTAGACCTCATATTCACTAACAATGATGATCTGATAAGAAATGTCACCATATCAAAAACAATATACTCAGATCACAACATAATTGAGGTTCAGACATGTATGCGAGGAGCCCCAGACCGACAAAATGAGACTAGTCACGAGGGAGCATTCACCAAATTCAACTTCAATAACAAAAACATAAAGTGGGACCAAGTAAACCAAGTCCTAACTGATATAAGCTGGGAAGATATACTAAGCAACACAGACCCAAACTTATGCCTAGAACAGATTAACTCGGTGGCACTCGATGTATGCACAAGGCTTATTCCTCTAAGAAAAAGGAGGAGTAGATGTAAAATAGAAAGAGACAGGCGCTCCCTTTACAGGCGACGGAAAAGAATAACAGAGCGGCTAAAAGAGGTCAATATATCTGAAATGCGTAGGGAGACACTGGTCAGAGAAATAGCAAGCATCGAACTTAAGCTAAAAGAATCCTTTAGGAGTCAGGAATCGCGGGAAGAACTAAAAGCTATAAATGAAATCGAAAGAAACCCAAAGTATTTCTTCTCCTATGCCAAATCAAAATCGAGAACAACGCCCAGTATTGGGCCCCTACTTAAACAAGATGGGTCCTACACAGATGACAGCAAGGAAATGAGTGAGCTACTCAAGTCCCAATATGACTCACTTTTTAGCAAGCCGCTAACCAGACTGAGAGTCGAAGATCAAAATGAATTTTTTATGAGAGAGCCACAAAATTTGATTAACACAAGCCTATCCGATGTTATCCTGACGCCAAATGACTTCGAACAGGCGATAAATGACATGCCCATGCACTCTGCCCCAGGGCCAGACTCATGGAACTCTGTGTTCATCAAGAACTGCAATAAGCCCCTATCACGAGCCTTTTCCATCCTATGGAGAGGGAGCATGGACACGGGGGTCGTCCCTCAGTTACTAAAAACAACAGACATAGCCCCAATCCACAAAGGGGGCAGTAAAGCAACAGCAAAGAACTACAGACCAATAGCACTAACATCCCATATCATAAAAATCTTTGAAAGGGTCCTAAGAAGCAAGATCACCACCCATCTAGAAACCCATCAGTTACACAACCCAGGGCAACATGGGTTTAGAACAGGTCGCTCCTGTCTGTCTCAGCTACTGGATCACTACGACAAGGTCCTAAATGCACTAGAAGACAAAAAGAATGCAGATGTAATATATACAGACTTTGCAAAAGCCTTCGACAAGTGTGACCATGGCGTAATAGCGCACAAAATGCGCGCTTAAGGAATAACAGGAAAAGTCGGTCGATGGATCTATAATTTTCTCACTAACAGAACACAGAGAGTAGTCGTCAACAGAATAAAGTCCGAGGCAGCTACGGTGAAAAGCTCTGTTCCACAAGGCACAGTACTAGCTCCCATCTTGTTCCTCATCCTCATATCCGACATAGACAAGGATGTCAGCCACAGCACCGTGTCTTCCTTTGCAGATGACACCCGAATCTGCATGACAGTGTCTTCCATTGCAGACACTGCAAGGCTCCAGGCGGACATCAACCAAATCTTTCAGTGGGCTGCAGAAAACAATATGAAGTTCAACGATGAGAAATTTCAATTACTCAGATATGGTAAACATGAGGAAATTAAATCTTCATCAGAGTACAAAACAAATTCTGGCCACGAAATAGAGCGAAACACCAACGTCAAAGACCTGGGAGTGATTATGTCGGAGGATCTCACCTTCAAGGACCATAACATTGTATCAATCGCATCTGCTAGAAAAATGACAGGATGGATAATGAGAACCTTCAAAACTAGGGAGGCCAAGCCCATGATGACACTCTTCAGGTCACTTGTTCTATCTAGGCTGGAATATTGCTGCACTCTAACAGCACCTTTCAAGGCAGGTGAAATTGCCGACCTAGAAAATGTACAGAGAACTTTCACGGCGCGCATAACGGAGATAAAACACCTCAATTACTGGGAGCGCTTGAGGTTTCTAAACCTGTATTCCCTGGAACGCAGGAGGGAGAGATACATGATTATATACACCTGGAAAATCCTAGAGGGACTAGTACCGAACTTGCACACGAAAATCACTCACTACGAAAGCAAAAGACTTGGCAGACGATGCACCATCCCCCCAATGAAAAGCAGGGGTGTCACTAGCACGTTAAAGAGACCATACAATAAGTGTCAGGGGCCCGAGACTGTTCAACTGCCTCCCAGCACACATAAGGGGGATTACCAACAGACCCCTGGCAGTCTTCAAGCTGGCACTGGACAAGCACCTAAAGTCAGTTCCTGATCAGCCAGGCTGTGGCTCGTACGTTGGTTTGCGTGCAGCCAGCAGCAACAGCCTGGTTGATCAGGCGCTGATCCACCAGGAGGCCTGGTCACAGACTGGGCCGCGGGGGCGTTGACCCCCGAAACTCTCTCCAGGTAAACTCCAGACCAAACAAAACGTTACTCGTCAATCCTAACCAGCCTGATAAGAAGGACAAAATAATTGTATTATGAGAACAGATTATCCAAGTTACGAGGTGATATAAAAGACCTGGAAAACCCTATCAGAAATTCTAGGAACAAAAAAGATATCACGAAATAGCGAAATAAAATTAGCAAAATCAGATGAACCCCAACTCCCACCAACAGAAACAGCAAACAGACTCAATGATTTCTTCTCCACTATAGGACAAAACCTTGCCAATAAAATCCCAAGCTCAGATACCCCACCAAATGACTACCTCACTGGCAACTACCCGAACAGACTGTTCCTAGCTCCGACTAACCCATACGAAGTCTCCCTTATTATCAACGCACTAAAAAACAAGGCAGGAGATTTAAATACCTTACCACCCTTTATATACAAAAAAGTGTCACAAGTGCTATCACCAATCATTGCAACACTCTTTAACAAATCCATTGAATCCTCCACGTTCCCTACAGTTCTCAAAATAGCAAGGGTCACCCCGATCCATAAAGGAGGAGACCAAACAGAGTTGAATAACTATAGGCCAATATCCAACTTACACCCTCTCCAAAAAATCTTCGAAAAATTAATTCATAAACGAATCTACTCCTACCTCATCTCCCAAAACATACTCAACCCCTGCTAATTTGGATTCAGGCCTAATAAAAATACTAATGATGCTATTATACACATGCTAGAACATATATACACTGCAACAGAGAAAAAAGAAGTCTCACTGGGGATCTTCATTGACTTACGTAAAGCTTTTGATACAGTTGACCATGACTTGCTCCACATAAAATTGTCACACTATGGTATAAGAGGGCACTCCCTCAACTACCTCAAGTCATACCTCAGCAACAGAAGCCAATATGTATACGCAAATGGGGCAAACTCTTCCACACAACCAATTACAGTTGGTGTCCCACAGTGAAGTGTCCTTGGCCCTCTTCTCTTTCTCCTATACATAAATGACCTACCAAATGCTTCGCAATTACTCAAACCCACACTATTTGCAGATGACACTATATACGTCTTCTCTCACCAGAGCCCAGTCACGCTAGCCAATACTGTAAATACTGAATTACAGAAAATATCTACCTGGATGAGGACTAACAAACTTACACTAAACATTGACAAAACCTACTTCATTCAGTTTGTTAACAGAGCTACAGATGTCCCTCTTAACATAATGATAAACGGATCATCTGTCACAAAGCTAACAGAGGGAAAATTCTTAGGAATCCACCTTGATAATAGACTCAAATTTCATACACATATACAACAAATTTCTAAGAAAATTTCCAAGACCGTAGGCATACTATCGAAGATACGGTACTATGTTCCACAGTCAGCCCTCCTCGCCCTATATCACTCTCTTATTTACCCCTATCTCACCTATGGAATTTGTGCATGGGGCTCAACAACAATTAACCATCTCAGACCACTAATTACCCAACAAAAGGCTGCAGTCAGAATGATAACAAATTCCCACTACAGGCAGCACACTCCACCAATATTCAAAACACTAAACCTACTCACCATACAAAGCATCCATGCTTATTACTGCACCTATTACATACACAGAACACTTAACTCTGATATTAACCCTCCCCTCAAACATCTCCTTGCCAACCTCAACAGAACACATGACCATAACATAAGGCACAGATCACTCTTTGATGTTCCTCGTGTCCATCTCACGCTATGAAAAAACTCAATGCACATAAAAGGCCCTAAAATCTGGAATTCATTACCTGTAAATATAAAAAAACACTACCTGTTTATAAATTCAAGTCTCTTCTCAAAGATCACTTACTCACCCAAAACCAAATAAATACTGAATAACTGAACCTTATAAATTGTATATCTTAAATGTTTCTCATAATTATATCACATAAATGTTAAACCTATGACCGAATCTAACTTTCTTATTTTTTAAATACACTACCAAACAAAATACTCCATTCGACTGAATGTACAGCAATGCATGCAACCATATGACCTGCCTTTGTAATACTCATTTGTGCTTTATTGTTATCTGTTTACAATAATGTTTTATCACTGATTACATCATTGCTTAGTTAATCTTAAGTTAATTTTAAGCCAGCCCGTAATGCTATGCATACAAGTGGCTTTGGCATGCTGCTCTTACCTGTATTTTTTTGTACCTCTGCATGTATGCTCAAATTACTAAATAAAATAAAATAAAAATAAATAAATAAAGGTAAGTGTCATGTAACTGTGCATGTCTTCTTCAGTTTGTGTGTATTAATATAAATATTTCATGTGGTAAAAAAAAAAAATTTCATACTTTTGGGCGTCTTGCATGGATTAAATGGATTTCCATTATTTCTTATGGGGAAAATTAATTCGCCTAACGATAATTTCGCCTAACATTGAGCTCTCAGGAACGGATTAATAGCGTTACGCGAGGGTCCACTGTAATTTTAGGAGACTTTAACTCTAGTCATATTGATTGGAATTTCTTGACTGGGAATTTAGAATCTAACGACTTCTTAGAAGTACAGTGGACCCCCGGTTAACGATATTTTTTCACTCCAGAAGTATGTTCAGGTGCCAGTACTGACCGAATTTGTTCCCATAAGGAATATTGTGAAGTAGATTAGTCCATTTCAGACCCCCAAACATACACGTACAAAAGCACTTACATAAATACACTTACATAATTGGTCACATTCGGAGGTGATCGTTATGCGGGGGTCCACTGTAGTTCAAGATTGTTTTTTGAGGCAGTTTGTGACAGAGCCTACAAGGGGAAATAACCTGCTTGACTTGGTTCTGGTAAACAAGGAAACCCTTGTTAACCCTTTCAGGGTCGACAGGCCCTCTCCCAGACTTGTTCTCAAGGTCGACAAATTTAAAAAAAAAAATTATTTTTTCTTATGAAAAGATAGAGAATCTTTTCCCGATCATAATGACACCAAAAGTATGAAATTTGATGGAAAACTTACGGAATTATGCTCTCACGAAGTTAGCAGTTCGGTGATGTTTACGCATCGGCGATTTTGCCCACTTTGAGCCCTATTTTCGGCGAATTCCATTGTACCAGTCGACAAAAATCATAACTATTTCACTAGAACTCCATTTTTTCTATCAAATGAGTACAAGAAACCACCCATTTACCGATTTCAACTATCCAATAAAGTGGTCAGAATTTAGCAATTTTGCCAATTTCACACAAATTTCAAAAGATGCCAATTTCCAAATAGGGTCCAGAATAAACAAGAAAGACATTCCTGGCACTAAAATAACATTTCCTCTGTTCATTAGTCATGTCCCCATGCCCCTCTTACATTCTTTTGCTTTTCACTTTGAATATTTATTCTCACAAAAAATAGAAGATTTACTGTTATGCAGACTACTGCATTAGTGCAGAATGGTATAAACAATATCAGCGCACTTGTGAAAGAATATCAGACTCACCAATTGATGTGTATTGGACGCGTAGCATGATTTGTTTACTTTTGAACTTTGGCAAAAATCGAAGATTTCTGCAACTTTGAGCTCAATTTCAAGGTACAGTGGACCCCCGGTTAACGATTTTAATCCGTGCAAGAGGGATAATTGTTATGCGAAATAATCGTTATGCGAATGAATTTTCCCCATAAGAAATAATGGAAATAAAATTAATCCGTGCAAGACGCCCAAAAGTATGAAAAAATTTTTTTTTTACCACATGAAATGTTAATTTTAATACACACAAACTGAAAAAGGCATGCACAATTACATGACACTTACTTTTATTGAAGATCTGGTGATGATTGATGGGATGGGAGGAGGGGAGAGCATTATCTTCTTACTGTTTAGAAGGGGAATCCCCTTCCATTACGACTTGAGGTAGCAAGTCCTTTTCCGGGGTTACTTCCCTTCTTCTTTTAATGCCACT
This sequence comes from Cherax quadricarinatus, assembly GCF_038502225.1. NCBI lineage: Eukaryota > Metazoa > Arthropoda > Malacostraca > Decapoda > Parastacidae > Cherax > Cherax quadricarinatus. The sequence continues at coordinate 2,559,317 of NC_091318.1, forward strand.
AGGACCAGCTTGAGAGTCACTGGACCTCTGTCGCACAACAAATCTGTCCATAGAGCTCTGTACCTCCCGTTCCTTTACGATTTGTCTAAAATGGGCCACAACATTGTCATTGAAATAGTCACCAGCACGGCTTGCAACAGCTGTGTCAGGGTGATTTTCATCTATAAAGGTTTGCAGTTCAACCCACTGTGCACACATTTCCTTAATCTTTGAAGTAGGCACAATGGATTCCACAACTGGCATAGGCTTCTCAGGGTTAGCCCCAAACCCTTCAAAATCTTTCTTAATTTCCATACTAATTCTCACCCTTTTTACCACAGGGTTGGCACTAGAAGCTTTCTTGGGGCCCATGGTCACTTATTTTCCAGAAACAGCAACGATAACACTGTAATAATACGAAATATTCCGAGTGTATGCTTGGATGTTACCGCGGAGGCTGGCTGGTAAACAATGGGACGAGCGGCACATGTGAGGGCACATTGGACGCGTCTCGGACGAAAATCGGTGAGCGGGTTTTTAATCGGTATGCGTGGCAAAAATTTTGCGATAAAAGTAAGCGGTATGCGGAAAAATCGCTATGTGATGCCATCGTTATGCGGGGGTCCACTGTATTTTTCATTGTAAAAACAATCAAAATCATCTCAATTTCTGTAATATGTCTTCAATTCTATAAAATGAGACCAGGAAAACTAGAATACCATCATAAATACCATACGAAAAGACAGTGAAGTCGCTGTTTTAAACCAAAAACACTGTCAAAGTTTTTTTCTCATTATGCATTGTGTGCTGCAGGATTCTTTTTATACTGCGCACACTGACAACATAGAGCCATTCTTTCATATGTAGGCTACCAGTTTTCTCTCAATAGATTTGAGGGCGCTAGAATTTAGGCGTACTAGAATGCCAAAAACCCTGGTGCATAAGCCATATTAGTATGTCAGAAACCCTGAAAGGGTTAATAATTTAGAAATTACAGAGGAACTCGGCACAAGCGATCACAAATCAATTACCTTTAGCATTGAATGGAAGTATGACAGTTGGGATAAATCAGTAATGGTCCCAGATTTTCGCTTAGCAGATTACAACGGGCTTAGAGAACATTTATCATCTGTGGACTGGGGTAACAAAGAGAGCTATCAGTATGGCAGCTTTCTTAACACAATACAGTGGCCCCTCATTTTTCGTAATCCGTTCTTGGAGCCGTCACTATAAATGAAATTTACGATTTACGAATCTATTTTCCCCATAAGAAATAATGTAAATACAATTAATCCGTTCCTGACACCCAGAAGTATTAAAACAAAAAAAATTTTTACATGAAATATACATGAAGTACATAAACAATACAATGGGAAATGATGAATGAAACATTAACAGCATAACACTTACCTTTATTGGAGATTCTTCTTAGTGTATGGGAGACTGGAGGAGGAGGAGAGAGAGTGGATTGTTTATAGTTTGGAAGGGGAATTCCCTTCCAGCAACACCTCAGGTACCAATTGCTGTTCTGGGGTTGCTTGTCTTCTCTGTTTCTTAATGTCACTAGGACCACCTTGAGAGTCAATGGAGTCCTGTCTCGCAAAATAACTGTGGAGAGAGCTCTGTTTCTGGCGTCTCTTTAACACTTCCCTAAAATGGCCCAAGACTTTGTCACTGTACATGTTGCCAATATGGCTTGCAACAACCTTGTTAGGGTGATGCTTCTCCATAAAGCTTTCCATCTTACCCCACATAGTAAAAACCTCTTGAATTTCTGAAGAAGGCACCTTCTTCCATCTCTCTTCCTGCTCTGCAGCAAGATTCTGAGCTGCGATGTGTTGCTCTTCCTGCTGAAGCTCTTGCAGCGCCTCAGTGGTGAGCTCTTCGTTGTGGTCTTCCACCAATTCTTCCACATCCTCCAAACTCACATCCAACCCCATGGAACTCCCCAGTGCCACAATTGATTCTACAACAGACATAGGCTCATCAGGGTCAGTCCCAAACCCTTCAAAATCCCTCTTGTCGACACAATCTGGCCACAATTTTCTCCAAGCAGAGTTCAAAGTCCTGGTAGTCACTCCCTCCCAAGCCATACCTATAAGGGTTATGCAATGGAGGATGCTGAAGTGTTCTCTCCAAAATTCCCTTAGGGTCAAGTGAGTGTCTGTGGTCACAGTCAAGCACCTGTGAAACATTGCTTTTGTGTAGAGTTTTTTAAAGTTTGCAATGACCTGCTGATCCATGGGCTGGAGGAGAGGAGTGGTATCCGGGGGCAAGAACTTTACTGTGATGAACCCAAACTCCTCGAAAATTAGGTCATCCAAGTTTGGAGGATAAGCAGGTGCATTGTCCATTACAAGCAGGCACTTGAGATTCAATTTCTTTTCCAGGAGATACTCCTTCACACTAGGGCTCTGGTGGCTCTGGTGGTTAACGCTCTTGCTTCACACGGCGAGGGCCTGGGTTCGATTCCCAGCCAGAGTAGAAACATTGGACGTGTTTCTTTCCACCTGTTGTCTATGTTCCCCATCAGTAAAATGGGTACCTGGGTGTTAGTCGACTGGTGTGGGTCGCATCCTGGGACACTGACCTACTTTGCCCGAAATGCGGAGCATAACAAGGGACTTTCTATATAGTAGTATGTCATTGTTGTCAGCTAGGACTGTATACCTTGTACATGTACTTGTAGTAAATAAAGATATTATTATTATTATACGGCCAAACACTTCACTGAACCACTCTACAAAAATTTCCCTCGTGACCCATGCCTTACTATTAGATTTCCAAAACACACACAATTTACTCTTCATAACATTGTTTTTCCTGAACACTCTGGGATTTTCAGAATGGTATACTAGTAATGGCTTCACTTTGAAATCCCCACTAGCATTAGCACAGAACATTAGCGTCAGCCTGTCTTTCATAGGCTTGTGTCCTGGCATTGCCTTTTCCTCTTGTGTAATGAAGGTCCTCTTTGGCATTTTCTTCCAAAAGAGGCCTGTTTCGTCACAATTGAACACTTGTTCAGGTTTCAGTCCGTCAGCCTCTATGTACTCCTGGAATTCATGCACGTATTTTTCAGCCGCCTTGTGGTCCGAACTGGCAGCCTCACCATGTCTGACCACACTATGTATGCCAGTACGGTTCTTAAGTCTCTCAAACCAGCCTTTGCTGGCCTTAAATTCACTCACATCACCACTATTTGCAGGCAATTTCTTTACAAAATCTTCATGCAACTGCCTAGCCTTTTCACAAATAATCAAAGTCATAAGAGTATCTCCTGCTAATTGTTTCTCATTTATCCACACCAATAATAACTTCTCAACCTCTTCCAGTACTGGTGATCTCATTTTTGTCAGTATAGTTACCCCCTTTGCAACAACAGCATCCTTGATTTCCTTTTTCTTGGCCACTATGGAACATAAGGTTGTGTAGGGTTTCTTATACATCCTGGACAGTTCGGCCACACTTGTACCACTTTTATATTGTTCAATGATGGTTTTCTTAAATTCAATCATATTTCTCACCTTCTTTACCACAGGCTTGGCACTAGGAGCTTTCTTTGGAGCCATGGTAGCTTATTTAGTACTTGCAAGCACTAAAATAAATGGAATATTATGAAATATTTCACTGGAGCACATGAGGGGACCTTCACTCACTGGTAAACAATGCCAGACTGGCTGCCGCCACGGCTCACGCCGTGGGTACACGTCCGGGACGAATTACTACTCGCGAGTCAACTTATGAAAAGCGAGTCCATGTTTATACGAAAACATCCCTATGATTGGCGAAATTTAAGACTGCTGAGAACTACGAAAAGCGAGGGACCACTGTACATGCTGCCCAAAGAACATTTATCCCATATAAGGAAATTAGATCGAATAGAAATGACCCAAAATGGATGAATAATAGGCTCAAATATCTTTTAGGGCAGAAGAAAAGAATTTTTAGACGTATCGTAAGAGGTGAAGGTCATCTTATGAATCAGTACATTGACATTAAGAGGGACGGACGTTAAAAAGGGGATAAGAAAAACTAAACGGGATAGGGATTCGAAAACTAACCCAGAAAGCTTTTTCCAGGTGTATAGAACAAAAGTTAGGGATAAGATAGGTCCCCTTAAAAATAATTTCGGGCATCTTACTGACAAAGAGAATGAAATGTGCTTGATTTTAAATAATTATTTTCTCTCAGTTTTTACAGAGGAAGACACTAACAATATCCCAGTAATTAATTTTTATAGTGGACTTGAAGAAGATAAATTATGTAACATCAGTCACTAGCGAAATGGTCTACACATCCCCTACCCACTCTAAAACCTCCTTGCTCATCCGCAATCCTACATTCTGTCTTACCTCTAATTCTTTCAATTATAACCCTACCGTACACTTTTCCTGGTATACTCAGTAAACTTATTCCTCTATAATTTTTACAATCTCTTTTGTCCCCCTTCCCTTTATATAAAGGGACTATACATGCTCTCTGCCAATCTCTAGGTACCTTCCCCTCTTTCATACATTTATTAAACAAAAATACCAACCACTCCAACACTATATCCCCCCTGCTTTTAACATTTCTGTCATGATCCCGTCAGTTCCAGCTGCTTTACTCCCTTTCATTCTACGTAATGCCTCATGCACCTCCCCCACACTCACATCCTGTTCTTCTTCACTCCTAAAAGATGGTATACCTCCATGTCCAGCGCACGAAATTACCGCCTCCCTTTCTTCGTCGACATTTAAAAGTTCCTCAAAATATTCTCGCCATCTACCCAAAACCTCCATCTCCCCATCTACTACCTCCCCTACTCTGTTTTTAACTGACAAATCTATACATTCCCTATTCTTTCTTAACTTGTTTAACTCACTCCAAAATTTTTTCTTATTTTCATTAAAATTTCTTGACAGTGCCTCTCCCACTCTATCATCTGCTCTCCTTTTGCACTCTCTCACCACTCTCATCACCTTTCTTTTACTCTCCATATAATCTACTCTTCTTATAACACTACTGCTTTGTAAAAACCTCTCATAAGCTAACTTTTTCTCTTTTATCACACTCTTTACTTCATCATTCCACCAATCACTCCTCTTTCCTCCTGCACCATCCTCCTATAACCACAAGCTTCTGCCCCACATTATAATACTGCATTTTTAAAACTATTCCAACCCTCTTCAACCCCCCCCCCCCCCCACTGCTCATACTTGAACCAGTCCACCTTTCTGCCAATAGTTGCTAATATCTCACCCGAACTTCCTCCTCCCTTAGTTTATACACTCTCACCTCCCTCTTACTTTTTGTTGCCATTTTCCTCTTTTCCCATCTACCTCTTACTCTAACTGTAGTTACAACTAAATAATGATCCGATATGTCAGTTGCCCCTCTATAAACGTGTACATCCTGGAGCCTACCCATCAACCTTTTATCCACTAATACATAATCTAACAAACTACTTTCATTACGTGCTATATCATACCTTGTATATTTATTTATCCTCTTCTTCATAAAATATGCATTACTTATTACTAAACCTCTTTCCACACATAGCTCAATTAAAGGCTCCCCATTTTCATTTACCCCTGGCACCCCAAATTTACCTACTACTCCCTCCACAACATTTTTGCCCACTTTAGCATTGAAATCCCCAACCACCATTACTCTCATACTTGGTTCAAAACTCCCCACGCATTCACTCAACATTTCCCAAAATCTCTCTCTCTCCTCTACACTTCTCTCTTCTCCAGGTGCATATATACTTACTATAACCCACTTTTCACATCCAACCTTTATTTTACTCCACATAATCCTTGAATTAATACATTTATAGTCCCTCTTTTCCTGCCATAACTTATCCTTCAACATTATTGCTACTCCTTCTTTAGCTCTAACTATTTGAAACCCCTGACCTAATCCCATTTATTCCTCTCCACTGAAACTCTCCTACCCCCTTCAGCTTTGTTTCACTTAAAGCCAGGACATCCAGCTTCTTCTCATTCATAACATCCACAATCATCTCTTTCTTATCATTTGCACAACATCCACGCACATTCAGACTTCCCACTTTGACAATTTTCTTCTCAGTCTTTTTAGTAATTATTACAGGAAAAGAGGTTACTAGCCCATTTGTTCCCGGCATTTTAGTTGACTTTTACAACACGCATGGCTTGCAGAGGAAAGATTCTTATTCCACTTTCCCATGGATATAAAAGGAAAAGTAATAAGACCAAGAACTATTAAGATAAAATCAAAGAAAACTCAGATGAGTGTGTATAAATAAACAAGCACATGTATGTGAAGTGTGACCTAAGTGTAAGTAGAAGTAGCAAGACATACCTGAAATCTTACATGTTTATGAGACAGAAAAAAGACACCAGCACTCCTACCATCATGTAAAGCAATTACAGGTTTCCGTTTTACACTCACTTGGCAGGGCGGTAGTACCTCCCTGGGTGGTTACTGTCTACCAACCTACTACTCATATTATTATTATTAATTTAGGGAACTGAAGCTCTATCATTATTATTATATTATTATTATCATCATTATTAATTTAGGGAACTGAAGCACAGATCCAATTCCCTAAATCAAGAGCCCCTCACCAGCATCAAGGAACCTTGATGCTGGTGAGGTGCTCTTGATCTTGGGAATTGGATCTGTGCTCTAGTTGCCTAAATTAATAATAATAACAATAATAATAATAATAATTCTTCTTCTTCTTTCAACAAACCAGCTGTATCCCACCGAGGCAGGGTGGCCCAAAAAGAAAAACGAAAGTTTATCTTTTTAAATTTAGTAATTTATACAGGAGAACGGGCTACTAGCCCCTTGCTCCTGGCATTTTAGTCGCCTCTTACAACACACATGGCTTACGGAGGAAGAATTGTGTTCCACTTCCCCATGGAGATAAGAGGAAATAAACAAGAACAAGAACTAGTAAGAAAATAGAAGAAAACCCAGAGGGGTGTGTGTATATATATGTTTGTACATGCTTGTACATGAACTGGAGCACAGATCCAATTCCCTACATCAAGAGCCCCTCACCAGCATCAAGGAACCTTAATGCTGGTGAGGGGCTCTTGATCTTGGGAATTGGATCTGTGCTCTAGTTACCTAAATTAATAATAATAATAATAATTATTAATATTATTATTATAACAAACGTTGCCAACTCAGTGCACTGCTTACCTAGCTGTGGGAGCAGTTCTCTCATGCTTTGCTTACATTTTTGACAGTCATTTTGCCAAATTTCGTTTTTCTAAGCATGGGTCCTAAGAAAGTAAGTGCTGACAAGAAAAAGAGGATGATTTCCATGGAATTAAAGCATGAAATCATAGATAAATATGTACATTGGGACACCCGTAAGTCAAAGTTCCACTGTATATACTGCTCAGTAATAAAACAGCCAACCCAACATTAAAAAAAAACAAATGGAAAGCAAAAACTAAGACAAATTTATAGCTCTCCACCTGTATAACATCGAAATTCAACACCAACATCAGGCATATATTGTATACAAAAATAAACTATTTGTTTAAAAACCTTTCCCTACTCAGTTCTAAATTGAAGAAAAGGAGAGGAAATTGATTATTCCTAACTGGAGAGGAACATAACATGAAAGTTTCCAATGTTCTTATGTTACCAGTGTCTGAAGAATCTCAAAATACAATGCTTTATTCCTGAATACCACAACAGGTCTTCTGAGCATAAACATTTTATGTGATCAGGACAACTTCTGAATGCAAAGAAACAAAATACATTATGCCTTAAAAAATTTGATACTACAAAGTTGAGAGAGAGAATTCATGACAATTGGTAACCTACAAAAGCTTACCTCTCCGGTGTAAACATTTATAGCTCCTCCTTTGTCTTCACTGTAAGCAGCAACTGCAAGACATGTAGCCTGAGGATGCCATGCTATCTGTGTATTGATAGCACTTGCATGAGGACTATCTACTATGATATCAAAGTAGAGTGACATCTTTTACCTGCAATAAAATTAAAAGAACATGACATTTTCTAGTATTGGAGAAAAGAGTGAAGGGAGTTCTAAGTGGAAGAGGCATGAGCATCCAGTAGGTATGTCTGAGTGCAATAGACTGGAATGGAGAGTCTCACATGCTTGAGTGTAAGCAAAGTGACTTTAATGAAGGAATTCAGAGAAACTGGTTAGCCAGGCTCAAGTCCTCAATAAGGGAGGTACAGTGACTGCATTCTGAAGATAGGTTGGGAATGATGCTGTGATATGATTTAAAAATGCCAGACCATAGCATTAAAATGTATCAATTGTCAGACTATGGGAGTCACAGCAGCTTATGCTGACTACAGCATGGCTCCCCACACCACAACCAGCTGTAGGGCCCCTCACCTTACCCTACACACCCCACCCCGAGAATTGTTCCCTAAGCATACCGGATACTATGACTCTGAATACTGGTTCATGCCAAACTTCAGATAATAAATAGTGTTGAGCAAAGTCTGGGTAGCACATCACTAGAGCTCCATCATTTCTGCTACCCACACTAGTGATGTTGCTTGTGTTGACACCACTAGCTTAGCTGAGTCATCAGTCAATTGGTCTTCAAGCTCAGCTGACCAAGGCTTCACATCTCCAGATGAAGCAGATCTCACTACAGTGGTACATAACAATCAGTCGCACAAACTACTAATGAAACAGCAACTCCTGTGGCTGGAACAAAAGCTTGAGCAGCCTAAGGAAAAGTGCATAATGTGTGCCAATGGGTACATTAATAGTAAGGATGAGCATAACAGAGGTGGGGGTAATGGTGATGGTGTTCAGTGTAAGGATGGTAACAAAGCTGATGAGTGTAGAGGTGGTGTCTACAATGATTATAAAATTGATGAATGTAATGGTGTTGATGAGAATGGTCATAATGATGATGGTAGTGGTGTCAATGATGACAGTAATAATGATGACAAAGAGCAAAACACACTCTGTAAACAACAACTCCCATGCAGCCTCCAAAATGGAAGTGCACTTATTCCTGGAGAAGGAATATACTGTTGATATTGATAATTTTATTAAATAAACAAATTCTTTCATTATGCTGACAAACTTAGTTGTATCCCAGGACTTCTATAATGGAACAAAACTTGTATAAATTTTCTATCCTTAGTTGGAATATTGCATCACTTAGAAAAAGATTTCCAGACTTTCACCATAAAGTAACTACTGAACCCACTGATGTGTGTCTACAAGAGTGCAATCCCTGAAAAATTCCCACCCCCTAAATAGCCCTCATTTGTTATATGTAACCTCAAATCTACTAACTCTTATATTCCAACATTACAAAATCACATCCCCATCAATTTCTTACCATTAAGAAAACAGAGGGGCTTCAATACCATGGTGTTAGGATTTATATTGGGAACTCTTCTCTCAACATATTTAACTTGTACATATACACAAATAACCCGCACATAAAAGTGAGAAGCTTACGACGACGTTTCGGTCCGACTTGGACCATTTACAGTGTGACTTTGTAAATGGTCCAAGTCGGACCGAAACGTCGTCGTAAGCTTCTCTCTTTTATGTGCGGGTTATTTGTGTATCGTTCCAGTCACGGTATTGTGCCTTTTTTGTTATTTAACTTGTACATATATCCCAGATGAAAAGTTTAATTATATGGAATTCCCAACTTGTCCTCAGTCTGAAACTACTTTTATTTTTGGAGAATACAATGCAAGACAAAAGCATCTGAAACTCACAGTTTAGTAATCATAATGGTAACAACTTTTGTCACTCCTAAATAGTCATGATAATGTGCAAATTGTATACAACCTTGAACCCACACACATCTATAGAGGTATCTCTGATCTATCTTGGCTTCAACATTACTTTTGCCAGCTGTGAGTCTTCCACTGTAACAGATATACATCTTCAGATCATTTCCCAAGATTAACTACTCTTAATACTAGTAATACTATCCCCCTGGTGGAATATTCAAACAAACACTTTTATGTTTCTCCTAACCAGCATGCAGTGGCATTGCTAGGGTTGTTGTCACCCAGGACAGCATCTTCGGTGTCACCCCCATGAAATCCAAGGGCAGGGGGATGGGGGAAGGGATGTAAACTCCAGTTACATCACTACTGCATGCCCAATGACTAATGTTTAGCAATGAACATTTAAGGGTCATAAACCGAACAGGAGAATACTTCTCATCTTTATTAATGATAAAATAAATAATCGTAGTAATATTGAGGAAACAAACTCAAATATCACTTTGAGTACGGGCAAAACATCCTACATTTATTCATCTTCAACAATGCAAAAACTTGAGAAATAAAGAAAAACATTGCAATATCAGAGAAACACTAGTTCCAAATTGACCTTGAGTACAGATAACATCTCAGTGAATCAGATTTCACATATCCTTGCCTTCAATCCTGCAAAATCCTCTATCACATCATCAAAATCAATGATTTTCCTTATATAGGCCTATTTGTACTCTGTAATCATATAGGCTACAGAGAAACAAAAGATTTTTCTCTTATGTCGCCACAGCATTGTTTTGGGCATTAGTGTCACCTTCTTTAGAGGCTCTATGGTGTCATCCCTTGATGGTGTCACCTGGGGCAGCCTGCCCCCCCCCCTTAAGACAGCACTGCCAGCATGGTGACTTTGTTGCTCGTGTTACAGAGTGGAGTAATTCCTATGAATATTCCTCTCCTGAGACCTTTAACAATGATCTTGCAAGCAATATTCAAAATTATTTATAACTGCCTGGATAGGCACTGAAACCTCCTGGTACTCCAAACCTAACTAATTACCATATTAATCATACTACTATAAAACTTATACCTACTACAATGATCTAAATTTTAAACACTGAAAAGTACTGCTCAGAGACTAGTCCTAGCCTATAGAAAATATCGTACCCCTGAAATGCTGAAGCTCTTTCAAACTACTCTTTTGCTGCTGCCAAGGAGAATATGACAGAGCTTCAGCAAACAGACTGGAAAAATTTTGCCAATGGTCTCAAAGCCCATGCCTCCACTTAGCCGGGCATGAGTGATATAAAGAGAATTAAGGGTAATAGGACTGGTCAGATCATGCACCCTCATCCCTTACACAAAGCAAATGACTTGGTCAGTGACTGGTCTGCTACATCTAGTTACGACAATCTTCCCAGTACCACAATACAAAATTAAAGGACAAACATGGTGCCAGGGAGACACTGATTTGCTGTATGCTCAGCAAGGACAATGCCAGTAACATTCCTTTCACTACGTTTGAATTCTCAATGCTGCACTAAGGGCAAATCCACATTGCCTGGGGAGAATGGTATTACTTACAGCACACTTAGATTGCTATATTGAGCACCTTTACTTGAATTATACAACATGATTTATGTAACTGGGAAGCTCCCTAAATTATGGATCAATAGTCTTATCATTCCCATTCCAAAGGGCAATCAATAAATTACAATCTACCCAATATCTCTTACTAACTGCTTATGTAAAACATGTAAGAGGATGATTCTAAATCGTCTCATGCACAGAATTAAAAAATTTCAAGTCTCCCCTGGAGATATCAGCATTGGTGGTTACCTAATATCAGTGCTGATGTCTCCAGATGTGTGATTTATCTCTGTATTTAACTGATAAAGCGTGAAGGCAAAAATGTTTTGTCTATAGACTCCTAGTATTGTACATGCCTTAGACATCACCTCAGGTGTTATATATCATTTGTAATACAGTGGAACCTCTACTTGCGAGCGCATCCACGTGCGAGTTTTTCCAAATACGAGCAGTCGATGGGTCAGTTTTTTGCTTCCATATGCAAGCAAAATTTCCATAAGCGAGCAGACCTCAAGGCAGGTTCCTTGACACTGGTGAGGGGCTCTTGCTCTTGATCTAGGGAATTGTATCTCATTTGTTTGTTGGACTATCTTATTGAAACTTGGGCAAGGTATGATGGAAAGTCTTCTTAACGTAATAATAACATGTAATAATAATAATCACATGTATAATAATAATCATATGTATAATAATAATACGTATAAATAGTATAATATAATACAATAATAATAATAAAAATATAATACGTATAATAATAGTACATATATAATAATAATGTACTACATAATAATAATCATAATAGATGACTTCAAAATGCCATCACTAGATGTCAGTGTTTACCACAACAAAGAGGGAGCGGTTGTGGCCGCCTCCACCTGTTACATAATGACATATTTTATGCATTCTGGAGTATATATCAAGCTTCTATGTTATTTATATTGTTTATTATTTCATATTAGATGAACTGTGAAAGATCAATAAGTCGTAGAGTTGATGATAGCGAAATATTCAAGGAGTATTTTGTCCTGTCTCCAGTCAAACTCTCATCGGCCACCGCCGCTGCCACATATAAAATGACATACACCTACCATCCGATTTACGACCAAGTTTGGTTCCGAGAAACCAGTCATAAGTCGAAATGGACGTAAGTCGAACTTTACTACTGAATATCAACATAACATTTTTGTAATGACTTTATTTTATTGTTTTATTTTGGTATTTCATGTTTTACTTTACTTTTTATGCTGTTAGTACTGTATTTTATACTGTAAGGTTTAGGATAAACACTGCATACAACACAAACACTTGTTTATTTCCCAGAAATTTGGCATAAAAAACACGGTCATAAGTTGAGTCGTCGTATGTCGAGCAGGTCGAAAGTCGAATGATAGGTGTATTTTATTCATTCTAGAGTATATAACAGGTTTCTATGTTATTTATATTGTTTGTTATGTCATATTAGATGAACTGTGATAGATAAATAAGCCGTAGAGTTGATATTAACAAAATTATTGAAGTATAGAATTCCACTGGAACGGATTAATTGCATTTCAATTAATTTAAATGAGAAAAATTGACTCTGCAAATGAGCAAATCCAGTTGCGAGCAAGGTCATGGAACGGATTAAACTTGCAAGTAGAGGTTCCACTGTATATTACGGATTTTATGAGTCCATCTCTGAATTTATAATAAGGTAATCCTCTACCAAGAAAATTTAAGTGCACAAGCCTTTCTTCCCATTTCAGAAACCTGTAGCTGAAGGTGTCGATACTCTGCCTATATTACACGCTTATTCTTCACCCAGACTATCAAACACTTTCATTAATATTAGGTATACTTACACACTCTTTAGATGATTACATAATATGTAAATAAACTACTAAAGGATAATACAAAACAAGCCAAAATTATTTATTTTCATTGGGATCTTATGCCTTATGCAGTTTGTAGCACATTGTTAAATTGTCTCCAGAATATTTTATTTAGATTAACCAAGTGTGTCAGTAATACAAGATAGCCCAATAAAGCTTTGGTCAGATTTTTTGGCTTATTTCAACTGGGGTTCTAACAGCTAGGTACCTACTAACTGCTAGGTGAACAGGTGTAACAGGTGTTTACCTGGAGAGAGTTCCGGGGGTCAACGCCCCCACGGCCTGGTCTGTGACCAGGCCTCCTGGTGGATCAGAGCCTGATCAACCAGGCTGTTGCTGCTGGCTGCACGCAAACCAACGTACGAGCCACAGCCCGGCTGATCAGGAACTGACTTTAGGTGCTTGTCCAGTGCCAGCTTGAAGACTGCCAGGGGTCTGTTGGTAATCCCCCTTATGTGTGCTGGGAGGCAGTTGAACAGTCTCGGGCCCCCGACACTTATTATATGGTCTCTTAACGTGCTAGTGACACCCCTGCTTTTCGTTGGGGGGATGGTGCATCGTCTGCCAAGTCTTTTGCTTTCGTAGTGAGTGATTTTCGTGTGCAAGTTCGGTACTAGTCCCTCTAGGATTTTCCAGGTGTATATAATCATGTATCTCTCCCTCCTGCGTTCCAGGGAATACAGGTTTAGGAACCTCAAGCGCTCCCAATAATTGAGGTGTTTTATCTCCGTTATGCGCGCCGTGAAAGTTCTCTGTACATTTTCTAGGTCGGCAATTTCACCTGCCTTGAAAGGTGCTGTTAGTGTGCAGCAATATTCCAGCCTAGATAGAACAAATGACCTGAAGAGTGTCATCATGGGCTTGGCCTCCCTAGTTTTGAAGGTTCTCATTATCCATCCTGTCATTTTTCTAGCAGATGCGATTGATACAATGTTATGGTCCTTGAAGGTGAGATCCTCCGACATGATCACTCCCAGGTCTTAGACGTTGGTGTTTCGCTCTATTTTGTGGCCAGAATTTGTTTTGTACTCTGATGAAGATTTAATTTCCTCATGTTTACCATATCTGAGTAATTGAAATTTCTCATCGTTGAACTTCATATTGTTTTCTGCAGCCCACTGAAAGATTTGGTTGATGTCCGCCTGGAGCATTGCAGTGTCTGCAATGGAAGACACTGTCATGCAGATTCGGGTGTCATCTGCAAAGGAAGACACGGTGCTGTGGCTGACATCCTTGTCTATGTCGGATATGAGGATGAGGAACAAGATGGGAGCGAGTACTGTGCCTTGTGGAACAGAGCTTTTCACCGTAGCTGCCTCGGACTTTACTCTGTTGACGACTACTCTCTGTGTTCTGTTAGTGAGGAAATTATAGATCCATCAACCGACTTTTCCTGTTATTCCTTTAGCACGCATTTTGTGCGCTATTATGCCATGGTCACACTTGTCAAAGGCTTTTGCAAAGTCTGTATATATTACATCTGCATTCTTTTTGTCTTCTAGTGCATTGAGGACCTTGTCGTAGTGATCCAATAGTTGAGACAGACAGGAGCGACCTGTTCTAAACCCATGTTGCCCTGGGTTGTGTAACTGATGGGTTTCTAGATGGGTGGTGATCTTGCTTCTTAGGACCCTTTCAAAGATTTTTATGATATGGGATGTTAGTGCTATTGGTCTGTAGTTCTTTGCTGTTGCTTAACTGCCCCCTTTGTGGAGTGGGGCTATGTCTGTTGTTTTTAGTAACTGTGGGACGACCCCCGTGTCCATGCTCCCTCTCCATAGGATGGAAAAGGCTCGTGATAGGGGCTTCTTGCAGTTCTTGATGAACACAGAGTTCCATGAGTCTGGCCCTGGGGCAGAGTGCATGGGCATGTCATTTATCGCCTGTTCGAAGTCATTTGGCGTCAGGATAACATCGGATAGGCTTGTGTTAATCAAGTTTTGTGGCTCTCTCATAAAAAATTCATTTTGATCTTCGACTCTCAGTCTGGTTAGCGGCTTGCTAAAAACTGAGTCATATTGGGACTTGAGTAGCTCACTCATTTCCTTGCTGTCATCTGTGTAGGACCCATCTTGTTTAAGTAGGGGCCCAATACTGGACGTTGTTCTCGATTTTGATTTGGCATAGGAGAAGAAATACTTTGGGTTTCTTTCGATTTCATTTATGGCTTTTAGTTCTTCCCGCGATTCCTGACTCCTAAAGGATTCTTTTAGCTTAAGTTCCATGCTTGCTATTTCTCTGACCAGTGTCTCCCTACGCATTTCAGATATATTGACCTCTTTTAGCCGCTCTGTTATTCTTTTCCATCGCCTGTAAAGGGAGCGCCTGTCTCTTTCTATTTTACATCTACTCCTCCTTTTTCTTAGAGGAATAAGCCTTGTGCATACATCGAGTGCCACCGAGTTAATCTGTTCTAGGCATAAGTTGGGGTCTGTGTTGCTTAGTATATCTTCCCAGCTTATATCGGTTAGGACTTGGTTTACTTGGTCCCACTTTATGTTTTTGTTATTGAAGTTGAATTTGGTGAATGCTCCCTTGTGACTAATCTCATTATGTCGGTCTGGGGCTCCGCGCATACATGACTGAACCTCAATTATGTTGTGATCTGAGTATATTGTTTTTGATATGGTGACATTTCTTATCAGATCATCATTGTTAGTGAAGATGAGGTCTAGTGTATTCTCCAGTCTAGTAGGCTCTATTATTTGCTGGTTTAAATTGAATTTTGTGCAGAGATTTAAAAGCTCGCGTGAGTGTGAGTTTTCATCAGAGCTGCCTCCTGGTGTTATTACTGCAACAATATTATTTGCTATATTCCTCCATTTTAGGTGCCTTAAGTTGAAATCCCCCAGGAGCAAGATGTTGGGTGCAGGAGCTGGAAGATTTTCCAGACAGTGGTCAATTTTTAACAGCTGTTCCTGGAATTGCTGGGATGTTGCATCCGGAGGCTTGTAGACTACCACAATGACTAGGTTTTGGTTCTCGACCTTTACTGCTAAAACTTCCACTACATCATTTGAGGCATTTAGCAGTTCTGTGCAAACAAGTGACTCTGCAATGTACAGGCCAACCCCCCCCTTTTGCCTGTTCACTCTGTCACATCTGTATAGGTTGTAACCTGGGATCCATATTTCGTTGACCAAGTGATCCTTTATGTGGGTCTCAGTGAAAGCCACGAACATTGCCTTTGCCTCTGCAAGCAGTCCACGGATGAAAGGTATTTTGTTGTTGGTTGCTGGCTTTAGACCCTGTATATTTGCCAAGAAGAATGTTATCGGACTGGTGGTATTGTTGGTACTGGGGGGGGGGGGATTTTTTTTCCGGCATTAGTATCTGTATCTGTTGGTTTGGAGTGGAGGCCATCGACTGTGGTTCCACTCCAGGAATGACTGGATTTGGTGTACGATTTCTGCCATTTCCTGCCAGTTTTTTTTCCTTCCTGTCACTAAAAAACCTCTCCCTCTTGAGTGGCTGTGGCTACCCAGGTTTTCCCATGGCCTGGATGTTTTGTATCTTTTTGTCCCCTTTAGATGGTATGCCTGGCAATTTAAGTTATAGCACAGTCTTTCCTGTACTGAAGAGGTACACAGTTCAGGGTGAAAAAGCTTACAGGAAGGGAGTTTGCATTTTCCTGTTGTCATATGGGCATGGCATTTTCTAGGGTGGTCATAGTTGCACGTCCCATCTGTTTTTCCAGATTTCCCATGCCAGCAGATACCGAGTGCATAGTATGTGCACAGGCTTGGTTTCCGTTTGCCTTGGGTTTCTGTGACTGTATTCCCTGTTGGTGCATGTTTCCCTGTCTTATTTCTATCCTCCCTAGCACCAACAATGGAGCTCCCACCAGTTGTTTTTGGTAATATATCCTCACTATTGCTAGTGGGGTCCTCTTGTTTGCTATTTCCTGCGGTACTTCTAGTTTGCAATATTGGTTTTATCTTATCTTTGACTACACTTGTTTCCCTACTATGGCTCCTGTCCCCTATGAGGTCATTTATATGTATTCCTTCCTGCGTATAATTCCCGACTACCTGGACAAAATCTCCAGCTTCACCATTACTGTCTCCCAGGACAGCATCTCCAGCTTCACCATTACTGTCTCCCAGGACAGCATCTCCAGCTTCACCATTACTGTCTCCCAGGACAGCACCTCCAGCTTCACCATTACTGTCTCCCAGGACAGCACCTCCAGCTTCACCATTACTGTCTCCCAGGACAGCACTATCAGCCCCACATTTACTGACTACCAGGACATCATCTCCAGCCTTACAGTTTCTGACTACATGGCCAGTATCAAGGGCAGTACCATTCAGCACAGACTTTTTATGTTCCCATCTGTTGTAGAAAGCTTCCAGGTTTTCTATGAAAGCCGCTTTGATGTTGACCTCTTTTAATACCCTTGTGATTTTAGTCCACAGATTTATCTCATTTGGGCATACCCAAAAACACTTCCCTGTTTTAATACTGCTTGTAGCTAGTTCTTGGATATCTGCACAAGGGGCGTGACACCAATTTCCACAAAAATGACAATTTATGCATGTGGAAGCCCGTTTGTTTGACTGACCACAGACTACACACAGCTTCATAATGATTTGAATGGTTGATTTACTGCAATTCTACTAGCAACCTCTTGAATATTCTATTAATAACCTCCTTAAATGAAGCTCTAGCTATTTGTATTTCTGTTTCTAACTGTTTTTGTATATTGGACAGCTTACCGTGCACATTCCTGGTATATATTTAATGTTTGTGTTTATAAGGGCGCCTACAACCCCATCTGTTTACAGTCTGCTTTATTGTCCAACGAAACCGTTTGAAACCGGTCAAGGGTTCGGACCAGTCAAGGGTTCGGACCAGTCAAGGGTTCGGACCAGTCGATCTGATCTGATCAGTGGGTCACTTATTTAAAACATACTGGTCGGTGATTTGAGCTAACACATGAAGGATCTACTGGAAATTATCTACCCGAGTAATATGTGATTTGATTGATACAAAAGTATAACTTGCGTGTTGAAGAGCCGGTGACTGCTGGCAACTCCTACAATGACGAACGGTCGACCTCAACCCTTGTTTATCAATCGCTGTATCTAGCTTTTCTATTTTTTTTTTTTCGTCTCCACCACAATAAATGCTATATTATCACTATAGTTGACTGGTACAAATTTTGGAGGAAGGACGCTTTTTCTGTAGTAATAATTGCTTCTCGTTGTGTATATTGCGACCGCTGGTAACTACAGGTTATATGAAATTCACAGTATACATTTGGTATTTCAAGAAAAAAGAAACTAATGAAAGTCACTCCACTCCACTAAGTACCATTATAATACTGGTTAGTTGCTACTACAACACTGTATTCTGCTATTCACTGGTATCACTAGATTATATGCGAGTACACTAGCAAGCCAGGAAGATTATTAAAAACAGCTGACCTGTGGTAAGTTTCTGGCGACTTCTGGCACCTGCCTCTATAGGCTTATCACTTCATTTACAAATTCGCCTGTTTTCAAATGACACTTTAGCCTTTATCACCAATATACTAGGGAGCCACTGTAGTATACACTATACACTATGTATACTCAATGTTATCAGGAAGACTTTCTTTCCTCTGACACGAAAAGTTCAATTATTATTATTTTTTTTCACACGGGACACAGGCCTATGATTCCCCTCTGGCAGTAAACTCTGCTAGGTAGTGCACACTAATTCTCCTTTTTTTGACTCAGTATATAATGTTTTCCGCCCAAGATTGGTTCCAGGCGCTAGAGGGATGTATCATATAGGATTGATGACACAAATTAAAGTTCTAGCATGTAAGAGCGACCGTGAAAACACCAGAAAACCTGGAGCACAACGAGGCACGCTGACAGTGATGGCCACATGTATTGTAGCAAAACCTGTCTAAAATCTCACCTCAACCAGAGACCAAACCCCCGTCCTTCAGTTGTGAGTACAAGCCGCTACCAGTTGATCACTAGCATCTGTGGCTCAGCTGCCAGCACAGTCGCCTCACACACTGAGTGTCCATGGTTTGATCCCCGGCACGGGTGGAAATGCTGAGCATGTTTCCTTATACCTACTGTCCCTGTTCACCTAGCAGTAAGTAGGTGACGACAACGAAATGGACTAAATATGACAAAAGAAGGACTGGCATTCAAGTACCAGACCTGCTGCCAGACGTGAACCAGACACGAGACGTTTTCCACTACAATGAAATAACTGACCTCATATCAACTGCACCAGTGTTCAACGGGAAGACAACATAACAGAAAACCTGATCAACAAAACTCCAAGGATATGACAGGTCTGTAGGACTTTTTTCCTCAGTGCCAAACGAGGGAAAGATCTGAGCATTTAAACATGGCTGACCGGCATCCAAACAGCAGCTACTGCCAGACGTACAACTAGCGAAGTGAAATTCTCATCTTTACTGGTTCATCTGTTGACAGTAGCATCATATCTGTACCACCATCATATCACCTGTACCAGTGCTAACGAGAGGGAAACACAGGAGACATCATCAAATCAACAGTACAAAACTCCAAGGTTATAGGACGGTTATCCCTCAGTGCCAGTCGTGGGAAAGAAGTGAATAGTTAAACAGTCAAGGTTAATGTTTTAGTAGCTGACCTATATTCAGCTGACCAGTGCACAGTGAGAGAATCACAGCAGAAAACGCCAAATATATCTATAAACTCGAGGAAAGTCAGGTTGTAGGTGGCGTTTACTTCCGTCAGTGTTTTAAAAATGGCTGAGTCAGCAGTCAGGTCAGGAGTCAACAACACGGCACAACCCGATAAATGGAATTGAGGGGGATTTGGAAGGGTAAAACCATTGATTAAACCTTTCTGGTCTACCAGAATGGAAAGGAGTTAAAGTTAATAGGTGAAGCCGGACTGTGAAGTGAGAAGGGAAGGGGTGTGTGTAATAAGGGGTTAACTGAAAGGGGTTTGTGAAGTTAAGGGAAAAGTGAGCAGTGAAGAGTGTTTTGAAGAAGAAAATTTACTAGTAATTCAGTGGTGATTGCTAAAGCAGATACTAAGTGTACTGGGGACTGGAAAAGAGAAATAAATATTATTGTATATGAGTAAAAGAGCGAAGAGTGAAAATAGCAGGCATTAGGGGGGTACAGGCTGCCATAATTATATTTATCTTTCTTCTTCAATTCCATGAAGAAAGAAATCAGTCATGGGGGCTGGAAAAGGTGAATGGAGTAATAGCGCCCTGGACAGTAAAAGCCCAACAGCTGCCATCCTACCAGAAAAGTAAATGTCACTATCGCAGCAAGGTATGGCAACACCGCATACCCAAACAAAAACAGTGGCACACAGCTCTTATTGTAGCACTCTTAAGTGGTGATATCCAAATTAATCCAGGACCTCAAACTATTGTGCAGAGGCAAAACAGACATAAATGACGGTGATAATGACGGTCTAGTAGCTAGGAATGATAACCTTAACTCCATATGTAATGCATACATAGGTCAATGTGAGACAATACAGCCATTATTATCTCAAACACTACCAAACAGGTGCATACACTGTACTAAAGTACGTATGAAAAACAGAAAAGGCACCTTATGTAAATTGTGTAAGGGGTGGGTGCATGATGGATGTATGTACAATTATAGCAACGGTGCCAGAACTCATTTTGTGTGTAACAAATGCACTTTGGCACAGTTACCCTTTAGCAATGATGACATTGATTTACCTAATTTTAATACAAAAGACCCATTGCCATATATAGATGATTATAATTGTTTTATGAAAACAGGCCTTCACTTTATTCATGTCAACGCAAGATCACTTCTTCCTAAATTGGCAGAGATTAAGACTCTAGCTAACAAAATTAGGGCGGCAGTTATAACCATCTCTGAATCCTGGTTGGATGATACGGTGACTGACGACGAGGTCAAAATAGAAGGTTACAATATAAAACGCTTAGATAGGAACAGAAAGGGTGGTGGAGTATGTGCCTACATTAGAAATGACTTAGCTTACAACCCAAGACCTGATTTAAATAACAATAAACTGGAGATTCTATGGTTTGAAGTGCTGCTTCCCAAGACCAAACCCATCTTAGTAGGAACTAGTTACCGCCCTCCTACCCAGCACCAGTTCTTAGAAGACTTTTCCAGAGTATTGTCCGGACTTGAAAACAATTGCGAGACAATAATACTGGGCGACTTCAATATCTGTTTTCAGCAGCAAAATAACGGGCTATGCAAAAGGTATAAGCAAATTCTGGGTTTAAATAGTTACACTCAACTAATTAATACACCAACCCAGATCACACAGTTCTCAGCCACCCTAATTGACCACATACTTTGTTACCGCGCTGAGAACATTAGTCAGTTAGGCGTCATTACCACAGGTCTTAGTGATCATTTCATCATTTACTGCACCAGGAAAATCACTAGGGATAGGATAGGCCTACACAGGACAATAAAAATGAGGTCAACTAGAAACTACAGTAAAGAAACACTGGTAAATAGGCTACACAATTGTGACTGGACAGAGATAAGTTGCACGGACGTAAACGATGCCTGGGAAAAATTCAGAACAATGTTCACTACCATCCTTGATAATATTGCACCAGTTAAAGAGGTTAGGATTAACCCTTTGACTGTTTCAGGTCCCTCTCTGAAACTGTCATTCTATGTCACTCAATTTTTGAAAAAAAAATTATTTTTTCTTATGAAATGATAGAGAATCTTTTCCCGATGGTAATGACACCAAAAGTTCGAAATTTGGTCGAAAACTCATGGAATTATGCTCCCGCGAAGTTAGCGGTCTCGGCGACATATGCGTACGTATTGGCGATTTCGCCGACTTTGAGCCCTATTTTCAGCCAATTCCATTGTTCCAGTTGACCAAACTCGTAGCTATTTCTTTTGAACTCCATTTTATCTATCAGCTGAGTACAAGAAACCTCCCATTTACTAATTTGGACTACCCAATATGGTGGTCAGAAATTGGCAATTTGGCCAATTTCACGCAAACTAAAAAAGATGCCAATTTCAAAATAGGGTCCAGAATAAACAAGGTAGACATTCGTGGCACTAAAATAACATATGCTCTGTTCATTAGTCACATCTCTAGGCCCCTCTTATATTATTATTGCTTTCTATTTTGATTTTTTATTCATACAAAAAAATACAAAATTTACTGTTATGCAGACTACTGCATTATTGTAAAAATGGTATAAATAATATCAGTGCACTAGTGAAAGAATATTGGACTCCCCAGTTGACGTGTATTGGACGTGTGGTGTGATTTATTTACTCCTGAACATTGGTAAAAATCGAACATTTCCGCTACTTTGAGCTCAGTTTCAAGGTCGTTTTCATCATCAAAGTAATGAAAATCATCTCTATTTCTGTAATATGTTTTCCATTTTATCACCTAAGACCATGAAAACACGAATACAACGATAAATACTATACGAAAATACACCTCAAAGTTGGCGTTTTATTCCAAAAAAACGATCAGAGTTTTTTTTCTCATTACGCAATGTGTGCTGCAGGATTTTTTTTATGTGGTGCACACTGACCACACAGACCCATTCTCTCACATGTGGGCCTACCAGCTTTCTCCCGCTTGATTTGAAGCCGCTAGAATTATTGAGTATATATACATCAGAAACATTGGCTCGTAAGACGTATTTATACGTCGAAAACAGTCAAAGGGTTAAACGAAGAAGTGAACCCTGGATGACTACTGAGATATTTGATAATATGAAATTCAGGGACCAGCTGCTAAAAAGATTTAAAGAAAACAGACAGGATATTGCAGCAGTAAATGAATTCCAAAGGGTGAGGAACAGAGTACAGAGACTTATAAAAGGAGCAAAGGCAAAGCACTATTGCTCAAAAATTGAAGAGTATAAGCATAACCCCAGAAAGCTCTGGCAACAACTAAAACAGTTGGGGTATAGCCATAAGCCAGTAGATAAGTGTAACATAGTACTCACTATCGATAATGAGGTATGCCATGAAACATCTAAGGTGGCAAATTGCTTTAATTCCTACTACACATCTGTTGCATCAACACTAGTAAGTAAACTACCAGCTGCATCAAATACCTTTAACACAGACTCTGATAAGTTTCAAACATACTATACCAATAAAGGGGTAACCCCAAACAGTTGTCAACTAGTAAGTGTATCTCATGACTTTATTCAAAAAGAACTAAGCAGGTTAAACCCAACTAAGAGCACAGGCCCTGATAACATCCCGTCTAAGTTCCTAAAAGATGGTGCTTCTGAACTGTCAATCCCTATTGCTCACATAATAAATCTATCAATCACCACTAATACTGTACCGGAGGGGTTCAAGGAGGCAAGAGTTACTCCTATCTTCAAGAAAAATAGTAGGTCTGATGTCAGCAACTATAGGCCTGTTAGTATACTCAGTATAATATCTAAAATTCTAGAGAAGGCGGTGTATTCTCAAGTAGTTAAGTACCTTAATGACAACAACATTCTCCATAGCTATCAATCGGGCTTTAGAGGATCCTACTCAACCGACACCTCCCTAATTAATCTGATGGATTACCTGAGAACTGAAATGTCAAAGGGGAACCTCATAGGTATGGTAACCTTAGACCTGCAAAAGGCCTTCGATACTGTCAACCACAATATATTATGTAAGAAACTTCAAGCTATCGGTATAGGTTCTGTAGACTGGTTTAAGTCCTATCTTAGCAACAGGAGACAAATAGTCAAAATCAACAAAACGGAATCAGAACCCCTGCTGATAGCATGTGGAGTTCCCCAAGGTA
Organism: Cherax quadricarinatus; assembly: GCF_038502225.1. Classification (NCBI taxonomy): domain Eukaryota; kingdom Metazoa; phylum Arthropoda; class Malacostraca; order Decapoda; family Parastacidae; genus Cherax; species Cherax quadricarinatus. The sequence goes on from NC_091318.1 coordinate 2,583,264, forward strand.
GTATTCTGGGTCCCTTATTATTCTTATGTTATGTCAATGACATACCTATCAGTGTCAAGTGCAAACTCCTACTGTATGCAGATGACAGTGCCCTGTTAGTGTCAGGTAAAGACCCACAAGATATAGCTAATGTTTTAACACTGGAACTGGAGTCCTGCAGCAAATGGTTAGTAAACAACAAACTATCATTACACCTCGGGAAAACTGAAGCCATTCTCTTTGGCACGAAACATAAACTGAGAAGGGTAAATAATTTTAATGTCCAGTGTAATGGGGAGCCCATCACTTTGGTTTCATCAGTAAAATATCTGGGAATCCCCTTTGACCCATGCATGTCAGGAGAATTGATAGGGAACAGTGTAGTAAAGAAAGCGAATGCCAGACTGAAGTTCCTGTATAGACAAGCACAGTGTCTACCTACTGAGGCTCGCAGGACCCTATGTCTAGCCCTTATACAATGCCATATGGATTACGCTTGCTCTTCATGGTACTCTGCCTTGACAAAAAAACTGAAAGATAGACTGCAACTCACCCAGAACAAAATCGTAAGATTCATCCTGGGGCTGGGACCAAGAGAACATGTAGGCCAGGATGAATTACAGCAGTTGGATATGCTGAATGTTGAAGACAGAGTAAAACAACTGACGCTAAATCATGTTTATAAAATTGCTCACAAACAGTGTCCAGAATATCTTGCTGTCAACTTTGTCAAGGTTGGGAGCCAAAGCAATCATAGTACTAGGGGGAGAGAGCACAACTTTGTAGTACCCACAGTCATTGGCCAGGCTTCAAACACCTTTTATTGTACAGCAATAAAGGAATGGAACAGACTGCCTGTACATGTCAAGGCCAGTCATAGCATGAACCAGTTCAAGAAGAGTGCCAAAAGGTATCTGATGAATATAGCTACAGAAAGGGAGGGGAATGATTTTCTATTTTTTAGCTAACATACGTGTAAATTTGACCTTATTCCTAGTAATGACCCTCATATTGTAGATAGTCTTAATGACCCTCGTGTAGTAGATAGTCTTTTTAGTATGATAAGATGTTATCTTCATTATAGAATAATAAGAAAATATTATAACCTTTATATTATAATAATAAGGTAAAAGGACCCCAATGGAAATAAGTCACTCTGTCTGACTTTTTTGGGTTATCCTAGGTCCTCTACACATATGCTGCTATGTATGATAATTCTATGTAACTGTATTTGTGTATACCTGAATAAACTTACTTACTTACTTACCTGAGTGTTAGTCACCTGTCATGGGTTGCATCCTGGAGGGACAATATTAAAAGGACTACAATGGAAGTAAGTCACTTTGATTTCTTTGGGTTATCCTAGGTAATTTATACATGTTATTATGTATGATAATTGCACTTATGTGCAACTATACCTTATACCTAAATAAAGTTACTTACCTCAGGAAACAAGACTAAATGTTTCCTGAGGTGGGTGTTAATGGTCCACCAGTGCAACTTCTGGTCACCTGAGCGAGGCCTTCCACTGGCTCACCACTACATCCATTTAAAAGACTAAGATAATATTAGGATAAGTGTGCAGTAGCTGCTTTAACTTTTAACAAATTAAATAATAAAATAGTACAATGACCCCAATGGAAATTATCAAAACTAAATTTCTCACCAAATAGAAGTTAAGTCACTTTGATTTTTTTTCTGGGGAGTTATACTACGTAACTTACACATATGTCAGTATATATGATTATCTGTGTAAGTGTATTTATGTGTAGGTTTATCTAAATAAAGTTAGTGTAGTGAGGCTCCTCCATCACTCTCCTCACTTAAAATGTTTATTAATTAATACTTAGTAAAGTTGGTTGTAATAATGATTGTATGAGTATATAAGAGAGTGAGTTAAGGTTGTACATACGTGTTATACAAGGTGTGTCACTAGTAAAGTGCCAAGTTCAACAACATGTTCACCAACACTTGTTTTGAAGTTGTTTGTTGTCTAGGAATGTTACTACAACAAACTCTCTACATCAATCTCTCACTCTTAATGTTATATCTTATAGATAGTGCAATACTTATTTTAACATGCAAAAATATTACTTTTGTAATTATAAATAAAACCTGATTCAAAAAGCTCTATTTTTTTTAAATATGATTATTTCCAGAAAATATATTTTCATAAAAAAATATCAAACCTTACATTACATATAAGTTTATTTAAACATTTATATTTTTATTGCAAGATGCTTATTAATGTGGGTGTTTAACACAAGATATTTACTAACATAAAAGAAAAATATTGTAATATTAAGATGAATGCGGTGATATAAGTGGTTGCCATGACAACAGCGTCAACCACTCACACGTCACTAACTTGAAAGACACACGTAAGTCTTATAATATGCTCATTTTTCCACTGTAATCTACCTTGTCCATAATTACTATCATATTTACTTTGTCTGTTTCGTTAGGTCAAGTTTAGGATCTTTACTTGATGGTCTGAGCAAAGCTCAGGACTCTCCCACACAATTGTCTTCAGAGATTTGTTAAGTTAAACCATAAAGTAAAGATCCTGGACTTAACCTTACGACACAAAGTAAATGTGATAGTAATTATGGACAAGGTAGATTACAGTGGAAAAATTAACATATTATAAGACTTACGTGTCTGTTAACCTCAAATATATCTCTGAGATATATGTTCAAAATATATATAGTGGATACTGGTGATATTATAATGATGTGAGGACACTACTAGACAGTGATTATGTGAGATTATTTTAGATATTGTATTAAAGTCAGGTGGGTGTAGCGCAGACCTGCCTCACCAATAACAAGAATAATAATAACATTCATCCTGCACACTGATGAACATATACAAGGCAAATGTTCATTTCTACACTAGGTTGGTGTGAGACTTAAGTGTTCATGAAGTGTAGTTAGTGAGAGTGCTATAGATGATGACGGCCAGGATAGCTTATTGTACTGACATGGAGAAGTCAGTACTTACTAATAATTTTGAAAAAAGAGGCTGGATCCAAGTTAGTCCTGATGATGAGTGGAACTTTTACTGGTAAGAAACTTCAAACTAACTCTAGTATATGTAAGACTTAAAACTATTGCCCCCCCCCTCAAGAGAGGTTCCTTTATGCTGGTGAGGGGCTCTTGATCAAGGGAATTGGATCTGTGCTCTAATTCCCTGAATTAAGCCTGGATGCCTTCCATCCCCCCCACCTGGCGATGTATAATTCCTACGGGTTTAGCGTTCCTCCATGATAACAATAATAATCTAATTACTGAGATTTAAATTAAAAAATACATAAGATGGATGACACGAAATATGAATAAGCAAATGTTAGTTTTGCAGCAATGATTTTTTTTTGTAATAAAACTCCACAAATGTTATTTAAGTTAATAACTAAATTGTGAATTATTATGTGAGCAATTACCTGCACGAGGAATACAGGGTATTACCTAAATTATTACGTTCAAGTAATTTGTGTAAGATAAGTGGGACAGTCACAGCAGGTCGCCGAAATATCACTCCTTCGATGCCCATTCCCTACCATTCTCACAAAAAGCTAGACCTGACATGAAATTAATAATTACAATGCTAAAATCAGCTACTCTGGTAAATTAAAGTTGTGTGCACTGTATATGATTAGGCTTGCTGGGCACACAATGTAATTATTGCACATAAATTATAACTATTATTAGAAAGGAAATTCGTATTACCACTTACCATTTAATTACTGCATCACAATTATTTTTTTTGGAAGCACCCTAACGCTACCACTACAGTCAGAATTTCTGATGGCCAATGCAAAAACTACTGTGCATTATGTGTAAGTGTCACTTAACTAAGGTGTTATGGAAAATTTCCTAGGGTGCTTGACTATATGTTTACCGTAGTCACCCCGTGTAGACATGTGAGAAAACTTAACCACCTCTGGTCGCGGCAGGTGGTCCCCTCGACCTCACTATCTTATCCATATCTATCCGAGACCAGTATAGATTGGATAGCACCCACAAGTACGGTGCTACCAATTATTTGTGGACTGTATAGATTATATTAGTTTAGCTGAATGAAGGGGGGGGGGTAGGATACACATGGATACATCCATCAAGGAAAAACATTTGTACATAATCCCACTACTTACCAGATGTTCTCTGGTGGTCACTTGATGTAGCTGGATCAGTCGTAACCTATCTAATTATAACATACCACTACTGGCCAGTCTAAGGTTGCTATAACTAGAAGGGTTACTTAACTGTGGGTGATTGATATTCCTCATTTCTTGATTCACCATCTCATTTTCGATGTCCTGCTACACCGACACGATTCTCATTCCAGCAGGACGAGGTATCCGCTGGTTTGTCCTGCCTTTTAGACGTCGTGACTCAAGGAGTTTCCCTTTCCTCGTCTCGTTAACAACGAGGTCTAGCGTGTTCACTCGGAGCAAACGACTTATCTCACTTCACATATTCTCTTAACTTAGCGTTATTATCATTAATTACATTACAATTCACAAGACGATTTAACGTCTCATAACTATTATACAAACTAGAGGTCACTCCATTAAGATCTGAGACCGATGAGTGATGATTAATCCAAGGGTAATTTTCCCCAGGACACAGTCCATTGCGACGCGTCAGTCCCCGGTCCTTCTCTTATCACACTTTTACCACTCTATTACTGTGGTCCCGTAAATCCCCTTCCCTCACTCTCCACCAGGAACAGTTACGACACTTCTTATTATGAAATGAGGCCTATATTAATCCTTAGGCCACCGTGAACGTCAATTTCGTGGTTCCATGTTTTCCCAGCTTCCTCACCACCATTCAAAACAATACGCGCCTCCCTCCCCCGCACATCCGCGCATGCGCCAAGGGAACTCTTGGTTCTACTCTATTTTCAAATACATTTTGACTCATATCGGCACAAAAAAACACCTATTAGGCGCTATAGTTTCGGAAAATTAAAAATTTTCCACACTGCGGCCGGGCGGAAGTCGTTGTTAGACGACTTAAATTGCGTCTTCCTCCCGGAGACGGTTCCAGCCCTCTCTAGATTGCGCTGCTGTTTTCCTAGTGGGTCTTACTACAGTTTCTTCTTGCATTACCCGGTCAGTGTCTTCAATATCACTCGTGTCACTTTCCCTTAGGTTTCCATCTGCACTGGATTGAACATCATTTAATTCTAAGGGAATTAATTTATTAATGGTACGCAAACTTTCCTGACCACGACACAACACTTTGACGTTTCTGACAACACCTTGTGCATCTGGGTATAATGTAACTACCTTGCCCAGAGGCCACAGTGTTCGATGTTGTTCAGTATCAATTAACACAATGTCACCTGGTTGAATGTTCTGTCGGTTTACTGCCTCTGGCGCACCATAAAAGTGTTCACGTAATGTAAGAAGATATTCTTTACGCCACACATCAGACCAATGAATAATTACCTTATTTAACATTTTGAACTTGTCACTCAACACCGTCATGTTATTGTAATCCTCATCACTTCCCTCGGGATTATCTCTATAGATAGGCGCAGCTTCTAACCTTTGTCCACATATTAGGTGAGAGGGAGTCAGTATCTCCGCGTCAGGAGTGTCGCTCATGTATGACAGAGGGCGATTGTTCACTCGATTCTCTGCCTCCACCAACACTGCCCGGAACTCCTCCAAATCAATTCTCTTCCTGTGTAGCACCTTACGAAGACATCTTTTCACTGTACCTATCATTCTTTCGTACAGTCCTCCCTGCCAGGGGGCTCTGGGAGTAATAAATTTCCAGACACACCCTCGCTGGGTCAACAAAGACTGTACATCATCACTCTTATTTAATTTCATCAAATGTTGAGCACCCGCTACAAAATTGGTGGCATTATCTGAGATCATCAATCTTGGGCAGGATCGTCTAGCTGCAAATTTCCGGAACAGCTGTATGAACTGTTCTGCAGACAAGTCCTGAGCCACTTCTAGATGAACAGCCCTAGTAGCTGTACAAGTAAATAGACATACATACACCTTCAAGGGGACACCATCTGAAGTACCTGTCAAAATGATTGGCCCACTATAGTCCACTCCGGTCACATCAAATGGTTTTACCAACTGCACGCGTTCCTTGGGCAATGGTGGAGGACCTGGGTACATGTAGGTTCTGGCATCCACCCGGCGACATATTATACACGACTTGATAACCCCCTTTACACTTTGCCGTCCTTGTGGAATCCAGAAGGTTTCCCGAATACAGTTTAATGTATCCTGTACCCCACCGTGCATCACGTTATTATGGGCATTAAAGACAATCAAGGTTGTCAGGTGATGAGTTTTGGGCAGCAAGATAGGGTGCTTAGCATATTCCCCCAATTCAGCATTTTGTAACCTGCCTCTGCACCTAATTACATCATCCTCTAAATACAGCCCCAGCTTTTCTATTATTGAGCCTTTCACAAATTTTCCGTCCATCATGAATTTAATCTCATCCCTGTAGGTTTCTTCTTGTACCCTCTGTAGCCAGTATTTCAGGGGATGGGGAAAATTATGTGAGATATTCATCTTACTTATAAATTTAAACACTAACCTGGTCACACTAATCAGCTTAGGTAAGGAAGAATACCTGTTCATATCAATGGCTAAGGAGGGACTACTGACCGGAGCGGTGCTCACCGTAATTTCGACAGGAGCAATATGTGCCTTTTGCACCGGCCAGTTAATTTTGTCCACCAGCCAACTTGGCCCTTTAAACCACGATAAAGCACTCACAAATTTTCCATAAGTCAAGCCTCGAGACAAGAAGTCAGCTGGGTTCTCGTCACCAGGAATGTGATTAAAGGTTAACATATGTTGACCCAAACTGTTATGTTTCTCCTGCATTTGATGGATTTCAGCGACTCTGTTTTGTACATACACAATCTTACTGTTACCATTACGAATCCATTGTAAGGATACCTCGTTATCAGACCAAATTACGGTGTCGCTGATATTTATCTCTCGCAATTTATTTCTTATATAATTGGCTAATTTGACACCTACATAAATGGCCGTTAATTCCAACTGAGGTAAGGTGCGTGATTTGATTGGAGCCACCTTAGCCTTAGACATAACAAGAGAAATAGCACTATTACATTGAAGGTAAGCGACTGCTCCATAGGCTAATTTCGAAGCATCGCAAAAAATGTGGAGTACATTCTCTCCCTCTTGACTGGCCACATTACGGGGGAACTTCAACATTGGTAATTTTACATATTCCCCCATTAGTTCTTCCCACCTTTCAACAAATTCCTCAGGTAGGGTTTCATCCCAAGCACACTTAAGCTTCCATGCTTCTTGTATCAACAATTTTCCTCTTATGGTAAGTGGGGACACTAAGCCTAGTGGATCGAAGCATTTTGAAACTTCTGCAAGCAAGACTCTCTTGGTTAATTTATTGGGCATGTTGTAGTCATTAGACTTTAACGATAACAAGTCTCCCTCTGTGTCCCAAGTCAGTCCCAGCACATTACTATATTTGGACACTTCAACTCCAGGGTTGTCTTTATTTATTTGAACTCTTAAACTGGACGAATTACTGTTCCATTCCCTCAGGGGCATATTTGCACCTTGCATTATTTCATTAGCCCCTGCGTATATGCTCATTAGTTCCTCTTCAGTAGACGTCACCCCCAGGAAATTGTCCACATAAAATTGTTTACCCATTACTCCACTCAGTGGACCACCCGTACGCTTAAGGTGTGCATTTATCGTTGCCTGGAGTAGGAACGGACTGGAGGTAGCACCAAACAATACACTCCTGAAGCGAAAAGTCTTCAGGGGACTAAGTGGGTCACTAGGATTCTCGGGCCATAAGAACCTAGTGCAGTCCCGGTCAGCCTCCTGCAGACCCACTCTCAGGAAAGCTTTACTTATGTCTGCCGTAAAGGCATAATTCTTAACCCTGAAGTTTAATAGTATGTCTCCCAGTTTTTCCGTCAACGACGGACCTGTCATCAAACAGTCATTCAAACTAGGTACACTTTTATTACTCCTGGCACTACAATTAAACACAATCCTCAGAGGAGTGGTCTTAGAATCTTTCTTCACTCCGTGGTGTGGCAAATAGTGACCATAAATCTGGGTTTGCTCGGGAGGTACCTCCTCTATGAATTTATTATTTAACTGCTCATTAATTATATCATCGTAAGCAGTCAACAGTTCTGGTGTCTTGCTCAATTCGTGGAGCTGAGCCTTTAATTGTCCATACGCCATCCGGTAATTAGTTGGTAGGTCTGGATGGTTCAGCTTCCACGGAAGTCTCACCCAGTATTGTCCAGATTCAAATTTAACATCCTTCTGGTATTGTTCTTGAGTAAAGGAATCATCTGGACTTTCTTCATTTACATTGATCCCTATGCTGTCCAATTCCCATAATTTATACACAGGTTCAACTTCATCCTCTATTGAAGTATATTTATACTGGGGTGATACTTCATGAGTAAGACACACCGTAACTGTATTTATGGATTCCTCCAGTCATTCATTTTCGGTACGAGGAAGCCTGCCATACATCACGTGACCTCCGGCGGTCCTTAGAAGGGTGACTCCGCATTTCTTTGTCATACCCTTTACAAAGGTGGCATAATGGTCACTACCTATCAAAATATCTATTGGCCCCACCGAATCATTATTTATACCGGAAGGTGCCAAATCTACCTTGCTCGAAAGCCTTTCAGTAGCGTTACCAAGCCCTATTGTAGATATTTTCTCTGGGAGCCTATCCACAATTACGGCATTAATACGTTTTCTCTCATTGCCCAGCCGGACAGTTACATAAACAGTGTCGTATGACTGGGCCTTCTTATTCGAGAGAAAGCCAGATAGCTTGAGTATAGCAGGATCTCCCATTTGTACCTTCATCCCATTAAGGCAGTTACGTTTTATGAAGGTACGTTGTGATCCCTGATCCAGCAATGCTGTTACAGTTTTGGATTTACGCCGTTTATCCTTAATCACCACATCCAACACAGGCAAAGCTACCTCAGCTAGGCCATCATTACCGACGTTAGCTGCAATCTTTACGTGGGCTACTGTTGTGTCTGGGTTATTATCACTATCAGTACTATTGTTACCATCATTACGATTAGATCTGCCCTTACACATAGCTATGTGGTGTCTTCCCTTGTTACACTGATAACAATAGTGCAAGTTAGCATGGCAATTTCTTACATTATGATTTCCTAGACACCTGATACATCTAGCAAGCTCTTCCAATCTTTCCACTTTAACATCCCATGAATTATAGGCATTACAGTTCTTAGAGAAATGAGTGCCGTTGCAGAAGATACAATCTCTCCTTTCCTTGCCTGACCTCTTATCAACTGGGCTACCCTTATTGTGGTACTTCCTCCTCTTACTTGGAGGTGGAGAACCACTATAACTGGCACCTGTCACTTGATACGTGCCTACGTAACCCCGTGTAGTAGGTGGCTTAGGATTATTGATATTAGGATAAGGTTTCCCTTTGTGGAACTTGGCAGGCGCACTGGGGTCTGTAGACGTGGTATTCCTAGAGGTAATGGGTTGGCTGGTCTGCAGTTGGACAATTAGCTCTTGCAGTCCCACTCTTATTTCTTCCAACCTGAAGTAACCCTTGTGATATCTGTTAGATAACCACTCTATGGTCTTGTGGTTCAATTTATTCTGAATCAAGGCACTCAACAACCACTCTGCTCCCTCCAGATCATATTTATTACTCAAGGTCTTAAGAGTGCTTTCTAGTTTGATCCTAAATTGCTGTAAACTGCTGCGGTTGTGATCTGGAGTCTTCAAATTAGCCAAATTATCTACTAGGTCCAGCCTACTTTGCTCCAAGTTACCGTAAGTGACCTCCAACAAGTCCACTGCCTCACTATAGGAGTCATCTACATTTGGGAATGCTTGTATGAGAACATGCGCATCTCCCCTTACTTGTCCCTTTAAATAGCATAATTTGGTAACACTTGCAAGATCACTCCTATCATGTACGACTGCTTTAAAGATAGACCAAAACTCCTCCCAGTGTTCTCCCGGATTAAACACAGGCATACATAATTCTGGGAGTTTTGGTAGATGCCTCTGACTTTCCTTACTAGGTTGACCAACAACATTGTTTACACCCTTTACCTTCTCCAAAGCCTTAGTTTTGCAGGACACAATGTTGTCCTCCACTTCATAATGTTGATCCAGCAGTCGCTCCCTTTCAGCATCATCTGCACAATTCTCTAGCAGCTCTTTTTCATAGTCTTTAAACCACAATCTATATGACTCATGTCTATTTCCTAAGGCATCTAGGTGTAGCTTTAATTCATCAGGGTTTACCGTTTCTTGTTTCAGTAACTCCATACACCTCTTGTATGATTTAGTAACATGACCCTTCCGAGCTTGTAGTGACGCTTTCTTTGCTTTGGCATCCATGGACTTGCCAGTCGCACTAACTTCCTCAGACCCAGCCATGGTTAGGGAATTAATAATCACCCATTATACTACTTAAGTAGACGCCTTATAAGAGTAATTCTTGCACTTTACTCTTGTATAAATCCTAGCCACCCATGTGCTAGCAATTTATTGGGCTAATTATCATCCATCACACGATCGATTAAACTTGTGCACCCTACACCGACTTCCTTCAATCAGTCACTTAATTATTAAGTAATTAATTCAATTAATTTTTTCACTGATTGCATCCGGTTCACGAAGGACCAGCGCATAGATATGGAAAATTTCCTAGGGTGCTTGACTATATGTTTACCGTAGTCACCCCGTGTAGACATGTGAGAAAACTTAACCACCTCTGGTCGCGGCAGGTGGTCCCCTCGACCTCACTATCTTATCCATATCTATCCGAGACCAGTATAGATTGGATAGCACCCACAAGTACGGTGCTACCAATTATTTGTGGACTGTATAGATTATATTAGTTTAGCTGAATGAAGGGGGGGGGTAGGATACACATGGATACATCCATCAAGGAAAAACATTTGTACATAATCCCACTACTTACCAGATGTTCTCTGGTGGTCACTTGATGTAGCTGGATCAGTCGTAACCTATCTAATTATAACATACCACTACTGGCCAGTCTAAGGTTGCTATAACTAGAAGGGTTACTTAACTGTGGGTGATTGATATTCCTCATTTCTTGATTCACCATCTCATTTTCGATGTCCTGCTACACCGACACGATTCTCATTCCAGCAGGACGAGGTATCCGCTGGTTTGTCCTGCCTTTTAGACGTCGTGACTCAAGGAGTTTCCCTTTCCTCGTCTCGTTAACAACGAGGTCTAGCGTGTTCACTCGGAGCAAACGACTTATCTCACTTCACATATTCTCTTAACTTAGCGTTATTATCATTAATTACATTACAATTCACAAGACGATTTAACGTCTCATAACTATTATACAAACTAGAGGTCACTCCATTAAGATCTGAGACCGATGAGTGATGATTAATCCAAGGGTAATTTTCCCCAGGACACAGTCCATTGCGACGCGTCAGTCCCCGGTCCTTCTCTTATCACACTTTTACCACTCTATTACTGTGGTCCCGTAAATCCCGTTCCCTCACTCTCCACCAGGAACAGTTACGACACTTCTTATTATGAAATGAGGCCTATATTAATCCTTAGGCCACCGTGAACGTCAATTTCGTGGTTCCATGTTTTCCCAGCTTCCTCACCACCATTCAAAACAATACGCGCCTCCCTCCCCCGCACATCCGCGCATGCGCCAAGGGAACTCTTGGTTCTACTCTATTTTCAAATACATTTTGACTCATATCGGCACAAAAAAACACCTATTAGGCGCTATAGTTTCGGAAAATTAAAAATTTTCCACAGGTGTGCTGCTGGGAAGGATTGGAATCCTCTATTTTTCCGTCCTTGTTGCCGAAGTGTAAGGGTTTTCCACACTATCCCAGTTCTTCAGCAGGAACGTATCAGCAATTTCTAAATTACGGACTGAAGCCGATATACACCAACTGACCTTCGAGAAGCCTGACTACATTGCACAATTCAGTCCAGTGTGAACACATTAAATTCATTATGGCGTCTCCCCATCCGCCTCACTCAGCAGCTCTTCTACACCCTCCACCCTACTCAAAAATTCTCGAAAGGGTCAAATCAACATCACATTTTATTACACAATTATTGTATTATTCAAGTTTACACACGCTTAATTTAGGAAAATTCTAAATTTTCCACATTGCGGCTGGGGGGTGGTTGTTGATAAATGACTTAATTAAAATTATTTTTGTACTCCACCTTGCTTTACAATTTTTGCACACATTTATAATTAAAATTATCAAAGAATAGGTTTTGGTATAAAGACAGGATGCATTACATATTTACACAATTCAGCATATTACCTATCTATACACCTAATTACATCATCTAAATACAGCCCTAATTTATCTATCACTGAATCTTTAGCAAATTTTTCTTTTAACAATTTAATTTCAGCCTCATGACAAGAAGCACAGCTGGATTCTCGTCACCAGGTATATGACCAAATGTCAACAAATACTGACCCAAACTCTTATATTTCTCTTGCATTTGATTAATTTCAGCGACTGTTTTGAACATACACAATGTTACTGTTACCATTACGAATCCATTGTAAGGACATCTCATTATCAGACCAAATCACAGTGTCGCTAATATTTATCTCCTGCAATTTATCTCTTATATAATTAGGTAATTTGACACCTATGTAAATGACTGTTAATTCCAACTGAGGCAATGTACGTGAGCCATTTTAGCCTTAGACATGACAAGAGAAATAGAATTATTACACTGAATATAAGCGACTGCTCCATATGCCAATTTTGAAGCATCACAAAAGTCTGTAATATATTACCATCTTGACTTGCTACATTACATGGGAATTCCAACAGTGGTATCTTTACATAATCACCTATTAATTCTTCCCACATTTTAATAAATTCTTTAGGTAGGGCTTCAGCCCAAGCACATTTAAATCTCCATGCTTCGTTTAAGAATTTCCCTCTTACTGTAAGGGGTGACACTAAGCCTAGTGGACTGAAGCATATGGAAACTTCATCAAGCAAGATTCTTAATCCATTTATTACACATAACACAATTATTAGATTATAACAATAACAAATATTTATTGTTCCATTTAGTTATTAATTATCAGAACGAGGAAGCTTACCATATATATATTACATGGTCTTCTGCTGTTTTTAGAAGAGTGACACCACGTTTCCTTACCATACCCTTTACAAATGTAGTATAATAATCACTCCTAATCAAAAGACTTACTGGTCCCACCGGTTCACCATCTACACCAGAGGATGTCAATTCTACACCATTTGGTGAAAGCCTGCCAGTAGTTGCGCTAATCCCTATTGTATAGATTTTCTGTGGGAGCTTATCAACTATATTCATATTCATATAGTTTACTTGGACATAATACATAGTTGTACAAGGAGTTATAGTAGTTGGGTGTACATGCCAAAAGCCCCTTGTATACAGAGCATTATGGGCAGGCTTAAAATTAACATAAAATTAACAAGCAATGAAGGTTCAGTGGTAAAAATTACCATCTATAACTGTATTGATACATTTTCTCATTGTCCAGGCCGACATTTACATACACAGTATCATACAACTGGGACCTTTTATCTGAGAAAACCGTGATAATTTTAGATTTGTAAGATCACGCTTTTGCACTTTCATACCAATAAGACAATTACGTTTTATGAAAGTGCGTTGTGATCCTTGGTCCAACAATGCAGTTTCATTTATTGATTTACGCCTTTTATCCCGAATTTTTACTTTCACCACGGGTAAGGTCACCTCAGCTCTGCCATCCTCATAACATTAGCTGCAATTTTTTACATTAGTAACTGTTGTTTCAGTATTAATTTTATTATTATCATCATTATCATTATTGTCATTATTATCCTTATAATTATTATCATTATACAAACCCTTACACATTAGTACATGATGCCTTCCTTTGTGGCACTGATAGCAATTATTCAGTTTGGCATAAAAATCCTTTACATTATGACTGCCTAAACATCTGATACATCTGAAGTTCTTCTAACCTTTCCAGATGGGAGCCATAACCTCTCCTTAGAAGGAGGTTTTTTAGTGCCAGGAAAGAAAAAAGACTGGCAAGAAATTACAGAAATCTTACACCAACTGAAAACACTTATGGAGCAGAGACACAGTCATTGGCCTCCACTCCAGAACAACAGATATTAGAGCCAGCAAACAAACCCCCCCTAAATTCCATTAGTATAACGACATTTATCTTTGCAAACAGACAGGGCCTAAGTCATCAAAAAAAAAAAAAAATTCCTTACATCAAGGAACTGCTCACGGAGTCAAATGCATTGTTTGCAGCTTCCACAGAGATCCACATACAGGATCATTTCGACAACGAAATATGGATCCCAGGTTATACCCATTCAGATGCGACAGACTAGGAAGGCAACAAGGGAGGGTTGGCTTGTACGTCACAGAGTCGCTCATTTGTTCAGAACTACGAAACACCTCAAATGATGTAGTTGAAGTTTTGGCAGTGAAGATCAAAAACCAAAACCTTGTCATTGTGGTTGTATACAAGCCTCCGGATGCAACTTCTCAGCAATTCCGGGAACAGTTGTTGAAAATTGACCACCGTCTGGAAAATCTCACAACTCTTGCCCCAAACATCTTGCTACCGGGAGATTTCCACTTGAGACACTTAAAATGGAGGAGTGTAGCAAATAATATTTTAGCAGAGATCACCCCAGGAGACAGCTCAGATGAAAATTCACACACACACGAGCTATTAAATCTCTGCACCAAATTCACCTTAAACCAGCAAATATTAGAGCCTACAAGACTAGAAAATAAGCTGGACCTCATCTTAATAATAATAATATCTTTATTTACTACAAGTACATGTACAAGGTATACAGTCCTAGCTGACAACAATGACATACTACTATATAGAAAGTCCCTTGGAAGAAACACGTCCAATGTTTCTACTCTGGCTGGGAATCGAACCCAGGCCCTCGCCGTGTGAAGCGAGAGCGTTAACCACCAGGCCACCAACGACGATCTGATACGTAATATAACCACATCAAATACAATACACTCGGATCACGACATAATAGAGGTACAGACATATATGCACAAGGCTCCTGACCAGCAAAATGTGATCAGTCATGAGGATGTCTTTACAAATTTCAACTTTAATAAAAAAAAACATACAATGGTAACAAGAAAATATGCCATGTCCTAAATGGAACAATCTGGGAAGATATCCTAAATAACATAGATCCGAACCTTTACCTAGAGAAAAATAATTCTGTGCCTCTTGAAGTCTGGTCAAGGCACATTCCATTAAGAAAAAGAAAGAGAGAGAGACGCTCCCTATACAGACGAAAGTGAAGAATCGCAGAGCTGCTGAGAGGGGCCAATATATCTGAAATACAGAGGGAGGCACTGGTCAGTGAAATAGCAAATATCGAATCTTACAGCAGACAAGAATCTCAGGAAGAACTAAAAGCCATAAAGGAAACTGAAAAAAAAAATACTTCTAACCTTATGCCAACTCTAAGGGAAAAACATCCAGTATTGACTATTGGACAGACATTTTTCTTAACAAAATACTTAGACTATGCAACAAACATTGTCCTATAAAAACGAAACATCACGAATAAACGGCTCTGTTGCCCATGGCTAACCAGCAGCATTCTGAAATCCATTGATAAGAAACACCAATATGAAAAGCAATATAGACAGGGCTTAATACACAAAGATATTCTTAAACAATATTCATCAGTTCTCACCAAATTAATAAAGAAAGCCAAACAACTGTACTACTCCAGCAGATTCACTGACACAAGAGGAGATATAAAAAAGACCTGGAAAACACTTTTCCAGATTCTGGGGACCCACAAACTAAAAAAAAACAATAATATTGTCCTAACTAAACCTAACGAAACACCACTGCATCCCACTAATACAGCTAACAAGATAAGCGACTTCTTCTCAAACATAGGATCTAATCTCGCCAGTAAAATCCCACGTACCAACGCCCGTGCCAGGGACTACCTAGATGGAAATTTTCCAAATTCCTTCTATCTTGTACTAACTGAGCCCACGGAAGTCACTGCGATTATAAAGTCACTCAAAAATAACTCGTCCCACCATTATTGTACAAGCGAGCGGCCCATGTCCTTCCTTACTTTTTAACAAGTCACTGGAAACTAGCACTTTCCCAACACTACTCAAGACAGCAAGGGTTACACCAATACTTAAAGGTTGTGACCCTACAGATGTAAACAACTATAGGCCAATATCAAACTTACCATTGCTATCCAAAATCTTCGAGAAACTCGTGCACAGGAGACTATATTCATTTATAACGGCACAAAACATACTCAACCCCTACCAATTTGGATTCAGGAAAAAATAAAAGCACTAATGATGAAATTGTAAATATGCTAGATCTGCTTTACACAGCATTGGAAAATAAGGAATATCCGCTAGGAATTTTTATTGACCTAAGAAAAGCGTTTGACACAGTAGACCACGGCATCCTACTCCACAAACTTGACCATTATGGTATAAGAGGCCATGCACTTGCATATTTCAAATCCTGCCTTACTAATAGGTATCAGTATGTCACCATTAAAGACACAGCCTCATCAACACGGCCACTTGATACTGGAGTTCCGCAGGGAAGTGTCCTTGGTCCCCTGCTCTTCCTCATTTACATTAATGATCTTCCAAACGTATCCCAACACCTGAAACCTATTATCTTTGCTGACGACACGACTTACGTCATCTCCTGTCCTAACCTTGCCACCCTCAAACGGTTGGGATCCTCTCCAAGATACGATACTACGTGCCGCAAAATGCCCTTCTCACACTATACCACTCACTTATTTATCCATACCTCACCTATGCTATTTGTGCTTGGGGATCAACTGCAGCAACACACCTAAAGCCAATAATAACTCAACAAAAAGGCAAAGTAAGAATAATCACTAAATCCCATCCCTGGCAACACCCCCCCCCCCACTCTTCATAGATCTAAACTTACTCCCTGTTCAGTACATTCACACTTACTACTGTGCAATCTACATCTACAGGACCTTAAACTCCAATATCAACCTTGACATAAAACGCTTTCTTGATAGTTGTGACAGAACCTACAGGCATAACACCAGACACAAACACCTCTACGACATTCCCCGTGTCCGACTAAACCTTTACGAAAATTCAATGTATGTCAAAGGCCCTAAAATCTGGAACACCCTACCTGAGAACTCTAGAACTGCAGACACATTCATCACCTTCAAAACTACCATTAGAAAACATCTTATCTCCCTGATACACCCCGTCAACTAACTACACGAATACCACCTGGTGGTTCACACTTACACTGAGAACTCTAGAACTGCAGACACATTCATCACCTTCAAAACTACCATTAGAAAACATCTTATCTCCCTGATACACCCCGTCAACTAACTACACGAATACCACCTGGTGGTTCACACTTACACTCACTCACCCATTTGAGCATAAACAGAAATATTAATCTCAATATTAAAATAATTAATCCTGTGATACTCCAATGCTGAAACTATGTACTGTGCCAAAACAAAAGCATTCACATTGCTAAACTCACAAACTAGTATTTAGTCACTTAGCCATAATACCAACTTACCTCATAATTTGTAATATTTTAAAATTAAGAATTAAACTAAGTCTGCCCGAAATGCCTAGCCATGCTAGGTGTTCTAGTGGTACACTCTGTAATCATTATTTTACTACATGTAAACCACACAATAACCAAATTCTGTAAACTCAGCATTGTAATCCTTATAGAGAATAAACTTTGAATTTAAATTTGAATTTGAATTTGAATTGTCAACAAGGAGCTGCTCAAAATTCTGACTTGGATGACAGCCAGTAAACTTACACTTGACACTGACAGAACCTACTACATTATGTTTGGTAGCAGAGCAGGTGTTGTGCAACTTAACATTAAGATCGACAACACTCTAATTGCCAGACATAATGAGGGTAAATTCCTAGGTCTATACCTCTACAACAAATTAAATTTCAGCACCCATATCCAACACAACAAAAAAAGTATCCAAAACGGTGGGGATCCTCTCCAAGATACGATATTACGTGCCACAAACTGCCCTTCTCACACTATACCATTCACTCATTTATCCATACCTCATCTATGCTATTTGTGCTTGGGGATCAACTGCAGCAACACATCTAAAGCCAATAATAACCCAACAAAAAGCCGAAGTAAGAATAATCACTAAATCCCATCCCTGGCAACCCCCCCCCCACTCTTTATAGATCTAAACTTACTCCCTGTTCAGAACATCCACACTTACTACTGTGCAATCCCTGTTAAATTCCAATATTAATCTCGACCTAAAACGTTTTCTTGATAGTTGTGACAGGATCCACAGGCATAACACCAGACACAAACATCTCTATGACATTCTCTGTGCCCGACTATACCTTTACAAAAATTCAATGTGTCAAAGGGCCTAAAATCTGGAACACCCTACCTGAAAACTCTAGAACTGCACACACATTCATCACTTTCAAAACTACAGTTAGAAAACATCTTATCTCCCTGATACACCCCGTCAACTAACTACATGAAAACCACCTGGTGGTTTACACTTACACTCACTCACCCATTGACTATAAACACAGAAATACGAATCGTAATCTTAAAATAATGAATCCTAACTAATCATAAGTTTGCCTATGATACTCCAATATAGACACTATGTATTGTGCCAAAACAAAAGCATTCACATTGCTAAACTCACAAACTATAATGTAGTCACTTAGCCTTAATACCATAATCTGTAATAATTTAAAGTTAAGAATTAATCTAACTCTGCCCGAAATGCCTAGCCATGCTAGGTGTCCTAGTGGCCCCCTCTGTAATTAATATTTTAAAACATGTAAACCACACAGTATCCAAAATCTGTAAACCCCGCATTGTAATCCTTATAGAGAATAAACTTGATTGATTGATTGAATGAGTATTGGGCCCCTGCTTAGGCGAGATGGGATATACACAGATGACAGCAAAGAAATGAGTGATATTCTAAAGTCCCAATACGACTCAGTGTTCAGTGAGCCATTACCCAGACTAAGGGCCAACAATCTAAATGAATTTTTTATGAACGAGACCCAAAATCTGGTCATCTCAAAATTCTCTTATATTATCCTAATACGACAAGACTTTGAAAAGGCAATAAATGACATGCCCATGCACTCTGCCCTAGGCTCAGACTCGTGGAACTCCGTGTTCATCAAGAACTGATGTTACGTGCCTTCAGCATTCTATGGAGAGGGAGCATGGACACAGGGGTCATCCCACACTCACTAAAAACAATAAGCCTCATTCCACAAAGGTGGCAGTAAAGAAAGTGTAAAGAACTAGAGACCGATAGCACTAACATCCCATATCAAAAATCTTTGAAAGGGTTCTAAGAAGCAAGATCGCCATCTACGTAGATACCCATCAATTACACAACCCAGAGCAACACGGGTTTAGAGCAGGTCGCTCCTGCCTGTCCCAGCTACTGGACCACTATGACAAGGTCCTGGATGCTATAGAGGATAAACAAAATGCAGATGTATTATACACAGACTGCAAAAATCTTCAACAAGTGCGACCACAGTGTAATAGCGCACAAAATGCGTGATAAAGGAATAACGGGAAAAGTTGGTAGATGGATCTATAACTTCTTAATAGAACACAAAGAGCAATAGTAAACAGAGTAAAGTCCGAGACAACTATGGTGAAAAGCTCTGTTCCACAAGGCACAGTACTCGCTCCCATTCTATTCCTCATCCTAATTTCTGACATAGACAGAGATGTAAGACATAGCTCCATGTCTTCCCTTGCGGATGACACCCTAATTACCATGACAGTGTCCTCCATCGAAGACACTGCAAGACTCCAAGTGGACATCAACCAAATCTTTAAATGGGTCACTCAAAACTATATAAAGTTCAGTGAAGAGAAATTTTAACTAATCAGATGTGGAAAACTTGAGGAAATTAAAACTGTATCAAGGTATGCAACAAATTCTAACTTTACAACTGAGGGAAAAAGTAATATAAAAGACCTGGGAGTGACAATGTCAGAGGATCTCGGATTCAAAGACCACAACAATGTATCTACCATATCTGCTAGGAAAATGATAGGATGGTTAAGAGAACATTCAAAACTAGGGACGTCAAGCCCATGATGATTCTCTTCAAATCGCTTGTTCTCTCTAGGATGGAATACTGCTGTACATTAACTGCCACCTTCAAGGCAGGCGAAATTGCTGACCTGGAGAGTGTATGTACAAAGACCTTTCACCGCACACATAAGTACGATAAGGCACCTAAATTACTGGGAATGGTTGAAATCTCTTGATTTGCATTCCCTGGAACGCAGGGAAGAGAGATACATGATAATTTGCACTTGAAAAATCCTAGAGGGATTAGTACCAAACTTGCACACGGAAATCACTACCAATGAAAGTAAAAGACTCGACAGAAGAGGCAACATTCCCCAGTGAAAAGCAGGGGCGCCACGAGTACACTGAGAGACAATACAATAAGTGTCAGGGGCCCAAGATTGTTCAACTGCCTCCCAGCATACATAAGGGGGATTACCAATAAACCCCTGGCTGTCTTCAAGAAGGCACTGCACAGGTACCTAAAGGGGGTAAATCAAGCGGGCTCAGCGCGAACGAAAAATTTTGTCGAAAAATTCACAAATTGAGTTATTCTTATAGAAAAATAGCTTAACTCTCTGGCAACACAATGGTACCAGAATCATTGTTCTACGACATTCTTACAAGGAATTATGGTCATTTAAAACACCTAGGATGACGTCACCACCCGCGGCAGGTGTGCTCACCTGTCGTCAATTTTCATTTTTTTTACGTTTTTTTTCGTGTATTTATTGTATTATTCTTTCTAAGATAATAATTGACGATTTGGCATCATAATACAGTGGGTGGGACTTATCCGTAGACTTCCAGCCAACCAGGAACCTCCTGGCAACATTTTGCTGACGTCATGGAAAAATTCCAGTTTCGGGGTGGCCGAGGAATATGCTTCAATATAACGCTATTATAGCTTCTACGGCTTATTTATCTATCACAATTGATCTAATATGACATAATAAACAATATAAATAACAAAGAAATATGGTAAATACTCCAGAATGAATAATATATGGCATATACTTCCAGCGCTCCCTCTGGAATGTAATATTTCCATAGTCAGGGATGGGCTTCCATTCTCCTTCTTTCGCCTCCAGGGTTCTATATTAAAGAAAACGGACACGGGTAACTATGATATACACTCGTAATGCTGAGAAAAATGCTATTTTCTCGAAAAAAAAAAAAAAAATCGGTGGTCCGGCTGTTTCGCGGATTATCTCGGAAGTAAGTTATTCACATATATAAGCCAGTGTTTTCGTTAATAATAGCAAGAATGTAATGAAATTCACAGAGAACATAAAGGAAAGACTATTTGTGACCCGGTGGCCTGGTGGCTAAAGCTCCCACTTCACACACGGAGGGCCCGGGTTCGATTCCCGGCGGGTGGAAACATTTCGACACGTTTCCTTACACCTATTGTCCTGTTCACCTAGCAGCAAATAGGTACCTGGGTGTTAGTCGACTGGTGTGGGTCGCATCCTGGGGGACAAGATTAAGGACCCCAATGGAAATAAGTTAGACAGTCCTCGATGACGCACTGACTTTCTTGGGTTATCCTGGGTGGCTAACCCTCCGGGGTTAAAAATCCGAACGAAATCTTATCTTATCTTTACAAGCAAATAGACAGTTTTTTGAGATATCATAATTTATTTTTGATTTTTGTGAGGGTCAAAAGTCAGATATTTGGCTGAATGTCAAAAACCATACAAACTTTATTTTTTTTAAGAATGAAGAAAGGATAAATTACAGTTTGGATGGCCATTTGAAATAGTTTAGCATTGTTTTATGCGTAGATAATGCCAAAACAGCTTCTCCAAGTCCCATTACGAAAATACTGTTCAATATGTATGATTATTAGTAAATAATTTTTTTCTCAGTTGTTTTTTGAGCTATCTTATTGAAACTTGGTCACATTACTCCACATCTTGCTCCTGGGGGTTTTCAACTTAAGGCACCTAAAATGGAGGAATATAGCAAATAATATTGTTGCAGTAATAACACCAGGAGGCAGCTCTGATGAAAACTCACACTCACGCGAGCTTTTAAATCTCTGCACAAAATTCAATTTAAACCAGCAAATAATAGAGCCTACTAGACTGGAGAATACACTAGACCTCATCTTCACTAACAATGATGATCTGATAAGAAATGTCACCATATCAAAAACAATATACTCAGATCACAACATAATTGAGGTTCAGTCATGTATGCGTGGAGCCCCAGACCGACATAATGAGATTAGTCACGAGGGAGCCTTCACCAAATTCAACTTCAATAACAAAAACATAAAGTGGGACCAAGTAAACCAAGTCCTAACCGATATAAGCTGGGAAGATATACTAAGCAACACAGACCCCAACTTATGCCTAGAACAGATTAGCTTGGTGGCACTCGATGTATGCACAAGGCTTATTCCTCTATAAATAACAAAAAGGCACAATACCGTGACTGGAACGATACACAAATAACCCGCACATAAAAGACAGAAGCTTACGACGACGTTCCGGTCCGACTTATTCCTCTAAGAAAAAGGAGGAGTAGATGTAAAACAGAAAGAGACAGGCGCTCCCTTTACAGGCGACGGAAAAGAATAACAGAGCGGCTAAAAGAGGTCAATATATCTGAAATGCGTAGGGAGACACTAGTCAGAGAAATAGCAAGCATCGAACTTAAGCTAAAAGAATCCTTTAGGAGTCAGGAATCGCGGGAAGAACTAAAAGCCATAAATGAAATCGAAAGAAACCCAAAGTATTTCTTCTCCTATGCCAAATCAAAATCGAGAACAACGTCCAGTATTGGGCCCCTACTTAAACAAGATGGGTCCTACACAGATGACAGCAAGGAAATGAGTGAGCTACTCAAGTCCCAATATGACTCAGTTTTTAGCAAGCCGCTAACCAGACTGAGAGTCGAAGATCAAAATGAATTTTTTATGAGAGAGCCACAAAATTTGATTAACACAAGCCTATCCGATGTTATCCTGACGCCAAATGACTTCGAACAGGCGATAAATGACATGCCCTTGCACTCTGCCCCAGGGCCAGACTCATGGAACTCTGTGTTCATCAAGAACTGCAAGAAGCCCCTATCACGAGCCTTTTCCATCCTATGGAGAGGGAGCATGGACACGTGGGTCGTCCCACAGTTACTAAAAACAACAGACATAGCCCCACTCCACAAAGGGGGCAGTAAAGCAACAGCAAAGAACTACAGACCAATAGCACTAACATCCCATATCATAAAAATCTTTGAAAGGGTCCTAAGAAGCAAGATCACCACCCATCTAGAAACCCATCAGTTACACAACCCAGGGCAACATGGGTTTAGAACAGGTCGCTCCTGTCTGTCTCAACTATTGGATCACTACGACAAGGTCCTAAATGCACTAGAAGACAAAAAGAATGCAGATGTAATATATACAGACTTTGCAAAAGCCTTCGACAAGTGTGACCATGGCGTAATAGCGCACAAAATGCGTGCTAAAGGAATAACAGGAAAAGTCGGTCGATGGATCTATAATTTCCTCACTAACAGAACACAGAGAGTAGTCGTCAACAGAGTAAAGTCCGAGGCAGCTACGGTGAAAAGCTCTGTTCCACAAGGCACAGTACTCGCTCCCATCTTGTTCCTCATCCTCATATCCGACATAGACAAGGATGTCAGCCACAGCACCGTGTCTTCCTTTGCAGATGACACCCGAATCTGCATGACAGTGTCTTCCATTGCAGACACTGCAAAGCTCCAGGCGGACATCAACCAAATCTTTCAGTGGGCTGCAGAAAACAATATGAAGTTCAACGATGAGAAATTTCAATTACTCAGATATGGTAAACATGAGGAAATTAAATCTTCATCAGAGTACAAAACAAATTCTGGCCACAAAATAGAGCGAAACACCAACGTCAAAGACCTGGGAGTGATCATGTCGGAGGATCTCACCTTCAAGGACCATAACATTGTATCAATCTCATCTGCTAGAAAAATGACAGGATGGATAATGAGAACCTTCAAAACTAGGGAGGCCAAGCCCATGATGACATTCTTCAGGTCACTTGTTCTATCTAGGCTGGAATATTGCTGCACACTAACAGCACCTTTCAAGGCAGGTGAAATTGCCGACCTAGAAAATGTACAGAGAACTTTCACGGCGCGCATAACGGAGATAAAACACCTCAATTATTGGGAGCGCTTGAGGTTCCTAAACCTGTATTCCCTGGAACGCAGGAGGGAGAGATACATGATTATATACACCTGGAAAATCCTAGAGGGACTAGTACCGAACTTGCACACGAAAATCACTCACTACGAAAGCAAAAGACTTGGCAGACGATGCACAATCCCCCCAATGAAAAGCAGGGGTGTCACTAGCACGTTAAGAGACCATACAATAAGTGTCAGGGGCCCGAGACTGTTCAACTGCCTCCCAGCACACATAAGGGGGATTACCAACAGACCCCTGGAAGTCTTCAAGCTGGCACTGGACAAGCACCTAAAGTCAGTTCCGGATCAGCCGGGCTGTGGCTCGTACGTTGGTTTGCGTGCAGCCAGCAGCAACAGCCTGGTTGATCAGGCTCTGATCCACCAGGAGGCCTGGTCACAGACCGGGCCGCGGGGGCGTTGACCCCCGGAACTCTCTCCAGGTAAACTCCAGGTAAAGGTGCTTCTTTACGTACAAAAAGCAAAAAAAATGAAAGAAATCGTACGAAAAATAAAAAAGTTCAGGTGTGAACGTTACTTTCTCCCTAAAGTCAGTACCTTACCATCTAGGCTGTGGTTCGT